>NW_024070209.1:97782098-97982024 GCF_014754425.2 Oryx dammah | reverse complement strand
CTCAGAACCCCCTGGGGGGAAGGGAGCCCCAGCGTCACCTCAGAACCCCCTGGGGGGAAGGGCGCCCAGCGTCACCTCAGAAAGCCAGAAGTCGAAGTCCTTGATGCCAGTGTTGAAGTTCTGCTGCTTGTTGGCTTCTTTTAGCTTCTGGCTCTTCTCAGCCGACTTCTGCACCAGGAACTGCCACTGGTCAGCTAAGGCAGCCAGCCGGGCCTAGGCCAGAGAAGCAAGTCGTCAGAGACAGGCAGCCCCACAGCCAGTGCCCTCCTGGGAAGCCCTCCTCAGCGAGGTTGATGAAGAGGTTCACAGGTGCCGCTTTCGCTAGCACCCGTCAGCAACACAGACAGAAACCTGGATATTTTCCTAAGATTGCGTTTCAGAGTCACCATCAAGTGGACTTTAATGCTGACAGTGAAGTCCAGCACCTCTTCTTTCCGTGCCAGGAGGAGGGGAGCTGGGCACCGTACCTTGACGGCATCCTCGCTGCCGGCACAGGCCCCACGGTCAATGAGGGAGTTGCCCACGTCGATGACCCCGCGGATCCGGTCCGCATTGGCGTGCAGCTCTGCCTCGAAGGCCTGGTGCTTCTGATGCTTGCTCTGAAAACATCAAAAACAACCCCCCCACCACCTTTCAAAACCCAGTCCTGCAAGGTAGTGTCTTCAGGAATAAGGGGTTCTCAGAAAGGAGCGGTAGCGAACTTAGAGAACTAGGGGCAGGCAGCAACACTTTTCTAGAAGGCAGTCACAGAATCTGTGAGAAACACTTCTGGAGTCAGTCTGGTGGGAGTTCAGAGAGAGGAAAGGCACCAGCTCAGAAGCAAGTGAGCTGACTCAACTCCTGAATCGGAGTGAACTTCTACAAGCAGACACTTTCCAACACTTTCGCAGGAAGAGGCAATGGCCAATTGTAGTTCTCAATCTACCTGTGCATCAATTTCTATGCACGGCTTCCTCCTTAGGGGACAGAAACTCTAAGAAATAACACATCTGGCCTCTCATCACCTAGGGCAGCAGTCCCCATGACACCAGGCATGCAAGGGTGAGCCTGCCCCGCCACCCACAGAGAACCCTGAAGCTGCCGCAGAACTGGGCTTTCCCGGCTTCTCCTCCGGCAGTGGTCATCATTCAAAACTCCTGGATTTGTCAAAATCTAGGCTTGACTGTAGGTAAGAACTTCATTTTGCTAGAAGAGAGGGCTGGGAGGACGATGGGCATCTGAGGGCAAGGGCCTGACGGGGAACTTAGTGCCCCACCGAGAAACAAGCTGCAGGGGTGCCACAGGGGACAACCGAAAGGACACAGCTGTGGGGCAGCTCTGGGTGAGGAACGCGGGGTCTCGGGCCAGGACGGTATCCAGGGAAAAAAAGAAAAGGAAAAAGCAGTGCAACTGGGGAAGGATTCTGCATTACATGTTTCATTTCAGGGGCAGCAACTGTCAAAAGATGGAGGCATGTGGCTGGTAAAATGCAGTGCCAACATAAACAGTCCTGGCCACATACTCTTAACGCTCGAGCCCAACTACAGAACAGAAAGAGGTTTCAGACGCCCACATACCCTGACAAGAGCCCAGGTCCCCTCTTTTCCTGATCGCTCTTTGGCTCAATTCTCATCCATTTAAGCCACTTCTCAGCTACATTTTGACTATGAAGTCTTTCGTTGCCCCTTTGGCGATGTCCACTTTGATCTTAACCTCTCACCCCAGGCTTCTGGTAGACTTGGAAGCATTATCACCTGCTACTCTGTGGACCTCTCGCTGTCCCTCTCCAGTGACCAGCACTTCTGGACAAAAGGTCACATGGGCAATGAAACTCTCCCAGCTGGCCCTGCCCCCATCCACTGAGAGCCCTGAGTCCACGGCAAGAAGAGCCCAAACTTACACAAAGAAAAGTAATTTCGTTTAAAAACAGTGCATCTTTGGAAAGAAAGCAGTTCACTGCTGCCCCCCAAATCAAACACTGTACAGAACCTGCCTAAGTGATGAGCCGGGAGTGGGGAGGGAGGAGAAAGGGAAGGGCTTAGGCTAATTACAACAGAGAAAGCCACATCCCGCAGGGACACTTGGATGGAGTGTGATGGATGATTAGAAACAAAAAGCACAGATGAGGAAGACACCAGCAGACTGTGACCATGATTATGAGAATCCATACACAAGAGCACAGACACTGGAGCTCATTTAACTAAAACTCTTTAAGAAAACATAAAACTTACCAGCAGCTTGGAAAGCTACAAAAACAGATTAAAATAACAAGAGTTCAGTACACTGATGTGAATATGCAATATCACCTATTCAACAGAAACTGTCATACTTCCCCTGGGAAGGTCAGCATTTGGAAACAGCGGTTTTAAGGGGGCCTTTTCTACAGGCTCTCACGCAGGCACAGCCTCAGCAGCATCAAGTGACGGGAGCAGCTTCTTAACTGGCTCTTATCATTTAGGGGAGGTCTTCCCACCAGTTCACTTACTAAAACACTTTTTCTTGGCATCATTGTGAGTAGGAGGAGGTACCTAGAGATAACTCTCCCTTCTAAAGATGCCTTATTTTTAGCAAGAGCTACTCAGGAGCACAGGCTACTTTGCAGACACACACCTCACGGGTTCAGCTCACCTGGATGTTGGTGGGGTCCTTATATGACTCATCACTTGCAGTCTGTAATTTTTCACTGATCCAAGCTTCAATCTCGTCTACATCCCGGCTGAACTGCTGGAGGGTCTGCGATTCTCCCAGCTTTGACCTCTTCTCAATCATCTGAGCTTTTAGACGGCGCCACCTGAGAAGGTGGAACCGAGAGCAAAGGTGAGCACCCCACGGAGGTAGTCAGGCCGGGGCTCTCGCACAAGTGCAGCAGGACCAGTCAGCTGCACTGACCACCTACCTGTCCAGAACCTCATTGCGCCGGCTGGAGATGTCGCCTTTGGCGTAGTGACCGCCAGCGATGAGCTGGTCAGCAAAGGACTGCAGGGCAGCAATCTTCTCCTCCTGTCGGCAAAGAGAATGGTGAGGTCAGGGCGGGCAAGACGACTGCAGGTCCGAGAAGAGAACGGTTATTTTGGGTGACTAGCTGGTGACGGGATCAGAATACACCGACACTTTAGAAGCAGGAGTGTAAAAAGCCAGAGGAAAGCTTGATTTCAATCACTATTAGAGTAGAGTTTAACTCAAGAAGGTGCCAGGTCACGCTGGGGTGGGGCCGGGGTTTGAACACCAGCAGACCACAAATGAAACTAGGCTTCATCACATACGAAATGTAGTCCACTGGAGAAGGGAAACTGGGCTTCACAGGGAATTAATTCCTGGGCAGTCCCGTGGTTAAGACTATGTTTCCATGCAGAGGGCACAGGTTCAAGCCCTGGTAGGGGAACTAAGATCCTACATGACTCAAGGAGTGGCCAAAAAAATTTAGCCTTCACAGAAAAAGATCATCAGATTTTCAACAAAGCGGTTTATAAGCCAAAGACTTTTGCAACTTTCTGGTTCACGTTCATATATGCACCTACCTATCCACAAATTTTTTTTTCTTCCCTTTCACTATAAAATATTTCCCCTGTGGCATCTGTTATCAAAATCTTTAAAATGCCAGAATTTATCAAGTTTAAAAAAGCTATTTACGTAAGTCACTTGTTCTAGACTGCACAGGTTTGCACTGTGTAGTCAACACCAGGTACTTTATTCGTGTGTTTCCTTTGGCTGTGCTGGGTCTTTGTTGCTGCGTGTGGGTTTTCTCTAGTTGTGTGTGGGATTCTCACTGCAGTCACCTCTCGTTGCGGAGCACAAGACTCTAGGCGCCCGGGCTTCAGCAGCTGTGGCACACAGGCCATAGGCTCAGCAACTGCAACTCGTGGGCTTAGCTGCTCCACGGTGTGAGGAATCTTCCAGACCAGGGAGTGAACCCACATCCTCTGCATTCACAGGCAGATTCCTATCCACTGCGCCACCAGGGAATTCCCACCACCAAGTATTCTAATTTGAGGAAGTTGCCAAAGCTCTCCAGCTGAGTTAAGCAAACAGAAACTATCTTTTGTTCTAATCACTGAGAGCAGGCAAAAACAATATGCCAACAGAAAGAGAAAACATCAATCTGGGAAAACCCAGATTCAGGATCTAAGGTACAAAGGCCTTCTTGCTCTTGTCTAGTCACTCAGTTGTGTCTGACTCTTTACGACCCCATGGACTGTAGCCCACCAGACCCCTCGGATCGTGGGATTTTCCAGACAAGAATATTGCAGTGGGTTGCCATTTCCTCCTCTGGAGGGTTTTCCTGACCCAGGGGTCAAACCAGTCTCCTGCACAGCAGGTGGATTATTTACCGCTGAGCCACTGGGGAAGCCCCTACCTGGACATTAATTGCTTTGTCAAAGTCCTCGTGTTTTTTTATCAGAGCCTCCACGCTGTCTAGCGAGTCCCCTTTGTCTTCTGTGTTCAGGAAGGCCTCCCGGGCAGCCATCCAGTTCTCGGCCTGCTCACAATCCCGATGGAACAGCTAAAGAAGGGAAGAGAGAGGTGAGGAGACAAGGAGCCTCTGGCACAAAACACCTGGTCTGAAACCCTGTGGCAAACAGGAAGCTACCATCCAGCGCAGGTACCTGCAATTCAAGGCACTGATCCAGCATCATCCTGCGCTGGACCCAGGCCTTCTCGAGGTCTGTGCGCTCCTGGTCTAGAACATCGAGCTTCTCCTTGATCTCGGGGCTGGCGTAGTGCCCATGAGCCAACAGCTGCTGCCCAAACTGCTCGAATGCCTGGAAAGTGCCAGCTCTGGCATCAATTTCTGTCCGGTGTTCCTGCCAAGAGGAGGGGAGGGATTAGGTAACTGGCAGGAGGAGCTGCCCACTCTCATGTCAACCACTAAAGTCCTCCTGGCCTGGCAGGGTCACCACTTATGTGTTGCTCAGCAGGCCGACCCACCTGGTGTCGCTCCAGCAGGGCCTCAGCTCCAGTGACATCCTTGGCTAGCTCGTCTGAGGACACCAGACCTCGGATTCCATTGATCCAAGACATGAGGTCCCTGGAAACCAGAGCCACAGAGGAATGGCTATTACATTCCCTGGCAAGCGGGCCTTCTGCCCAGGAAAAGAGAGGACTCCCTAAGTCTTGTCTCAGAAAGTTATCTGGCATTAATCTATTGATTGGGGCTAGAGCTCTGGCTAAATATTTCGAAGCCTCTTGTCTTACTGAATTAATAACTTTAAAAAATCAAGAAGTCCTCAGAGAAAGAACAAACAAGTATAGAAGATCTTTTACTCTACAGAATAATAGGAGCTAACATAGACAAGTAGCTGTGGTAAAGTCCCCTAAAGCTTCAAATACAAATGACTTTCTTTAGGATGAAACCTTTTTTTCTTTCCTGGCCACACTGTGCAGCTGCCAGGATCTCAGTTCCCTGACCAGGAATTGAACCTGGGCCCTCATCAGTGAAAGCACCAGGTCCTAACCACTGGACCACCAAGTAATTCCCAAGATCAAACCTGAGGCATGCTCAGCCTAGGCATGCATTTCATCCAGCTAGAAAGGCTCTGGCCCGAGCTTGCTTCTCACCGGAAGTCGCTGAGGAAGCGCTGCAGGTCGTGGGAGTCGCCCAGCTTGGCCTTGCGCTGGTCGGCACGCTTGCCCAGGCTGCTCCACGCCTGGTTCAGCTCAGTGCACTTCTCCTGCAGGTCCTCTGCCGACTCGGGGTGGGACTGGATCAGGCGCTCGGCTGTCTCCCCGAGCGAGTTCACCTGGGGAAGAAAGAGGTGAGCGATAGGGAAGAGGGGAGTGCAGCCTCCAGCAGAATCGAGGAAAGCCAGCTCTGCGTCCGTCCGCCGCCTCTCACCTTGTCGCCAAGGGCCGCAAGGTCCCTCTCGAAGCCCTCGTGCTTGCGCTGCAGGGCCTGGACGCTGGCCAGGTCGTGGCCATAGTTGTCTGTGTTTAGAGCCTGGTTCTTCTCCTCGATCCACTCTTTGGTTTCGTCAGCATCTCTGTAGGTAATATTCATATTCACGTTCATATTCATATTCTGTTCACATTCATAAGTGCCGAGGATGGCTGCCTTGACCCTGGTGTGCTTCACTGGCACGTGTCAGCAGCCCACCAACTGCACTCTAAATGGCAAGGAGCACACGTCCACCCACTCAGCAGTACTGACTGAGCACCCATCAAGTGCCAGAGCATCAGCATGGACAGATCCAGCTGAGGTGAACCTGATCGTCGCTGGCTCCTTCTCCTGCCAGCCCGGGCTGCCCCTCACCTGTGGAGCCCGCCCCCCATCCCCCATTGCGACAGGACCACTCCTGCCGGCGGAGCCACCCCTCACCTGTGGAACCGCTGCACTTCGTGGGCGCTGCCCAAGAGTTGGCTCCGCTCCTCAGCCAGCTGCTGCAGGGACCGCCAGCGCTCGTTGAGCTCCTGCCGGAGGACAGGAGGCATCAGCTCACACCCAACTCCAGGAAAAGGGCAGAACCAGAGCCCTGGTGGCTTCATGAGAAAGGAAAGCCTGGGGCACTGAGGACTTCCTGGTTCTGACCTTCCCAGTTCAATCGGTGAGCACACCGCGATAGCCAAAGGCCAGAAAGTCAGATCTGGCCACAGCTCGCCAGACCCCAATGGTGCAAACACTCCACTAGCACCCGGCTTGGAATGGAAGCAGCAGGAGAGAGGAGGCTGATTTGTCCTCATCTCAGTGCCTAGCCTGGTGCCTGCCTCACAGCATCAGCTTCGGAACAACTGCAGAGTGGACAGAGTCCCACGTCTGCCGCCCCGGACTGATCTTGGCGGCACCACCAGCAGGGAAGCAGCCTGAGCACAGTGTGGCTGTAGGACCCTCTCCTCAGAGGACAAATCAGCCTGGGGCCCAAAAAGGAGTCAGGAAAGGCCTTCACTGCCTTCCAGATAACACGCTCCCCACAGCTCCCAGCCCTGCAGGAGGCACCAGCAGAACTGGATGAGCCGATCATGGCTCCTGCCGCACACAGAGAGTAACAGTGACCAGGACACCCTTGGAGCCAGGAGAGTGACAACTGCTACAGCTCACACAACTCACGAGGACAAGAGCCTTGCTGAAGACGGGAGCAGGACATGAGGAAGGAGACCAGGGAGGACCAGGGAAGCTGCCCTGGTGTCTTACCTTGATGGAATTAAAGGTGGCCATGGTGTGAACCATCAGGCGAGCAGACTATGTGGGGAGGGAAGCAGAAGAGCAAACTAATCACGTGTCTGCTGATTACAAGAGAAATCTGAGATGAAAGTGCCATTAATTAGGGCCCAATTGTCCACCAAATGATTGTAAAAGAATACTGTCAAATTTCTGATCAGAGCAGCAAGAAAGTACCAACAAAGAGAAAGTCAGGCAGAAACCCAAGTGCACAATCACATCCAACTCAATGATTAATTTTACATGAAGAGTGAAAGAACAGTGGAAACCACAATTAAAACAGTTGACTGGACAGAAAAAAGAGGCTCAAAGACTACTGACTGCTGTCTTTTTCTTGTTCCTACTCTAGGAGAAGAGTCCAGAAAACACACTCAATGGAAGAAATGCTGCCAGCTGAGACTATTTAAACACTCAAGTGCACCAATAATTTCACTTCTATTTATGGTTACTGTATCGTTACTCCTTCTAACAGTGGAACCTTACTGGATGAGAAAGAAAAGACACTGATGAATTAGTTTCCTCTCATCAATGTCACTTTAAAAAATCATGCCCCTTGGGCTCTCAGAGCTGACCTGGTTTAATCAGAAAGAAACCCTACTTGGCAGGCTTGTGAGGTCTGTAATCCTCAAGTACATAACAAAAAGGAGGAGCCGAGTGTGTATGTAGGGAAGTCGGGCTCCTCCAATGTTCCAGGGACACACCCAGACGATGTTTTCAACCCAGTGTGGGTGTGTACAGGGTTCAGAAAGCAGACACCCATTGTTTCCCATTCTTTTCAGAATCAGGAAGTACTGGTGTTTATCAAGTCATCTGACATGTATTTCTGAAAAAATATCTATTACCAGAAAAGCTCTGACAAACTCTGCCAGATGTCAAATAGCTAAGGATGCTGCCATTCATGACACCAATGACTAAATTTTGTTATGTAAGGAAATTAAGACAGAGAAAAAAGGAGAAAGCGGAGTAAAAGGAAACATGCGTCTTTCCAAGCAATTTGCAGTCTATTTAATAAGCAGAATGGTGAGAGCCTGGAGAGATAAGGAGGCCAAAGAAACAAATCCCTTTCAAGCTAGGTCCCCATGACAAGCCAGGTGACAGGGCTACCAAATGAGGGACTGGTGTGAGAGCCTGTTTTTAGGTTTTCATGCTTTCTTTATATTTTAGGAAGGTATGACTTCATGAAGAAACCTATTTTTCCAGCTTGTCTATAACTTAAGGGACATATTCCTGAAGAGCTGAGTCAGGAGGAAAGATACTCTAATTGGCATTGAGCAGCTAGTTCCATAATCATGGCTATAAGCACTACACATGAGAATGCTCCCTGGTCCTGCTGGTCAGAGTTACATCCACCTTGGCTAAGCACCATCCCAGTCTCTGTGGAACAATGTCTACTGCAGCTTGTAAACATCTCGCCTCAGGACGTGGACTTTCCATCAAGCCTTTCTTAGGCACCAGGAGAAAGCGGTCAGCAGATGCTAAGAAAGTCTTCTCCCCTTTTCATCTTCATGTCATTTCCTTTTGGGCTGCAGTCCTACTGGTGGGGCCATGCCTCACTACGCAGTGTGACCTCTGCAAACTGCAGTCATCCCCATATCCTTGGTTCTTAAGGGGGAAGGGTCCCGGGATCCCCCAAGGTACTAAAATTCACGCATGCTCAAGTCCCTCAGAGCTGGCGCCCTGTGTGCTCAGGTTCTGAATCCTTGGATTCAACCAACCATGGATTGAATGGCGGCATTTTCAATCGCTGGTTGGTTGAATCCAAACACAGATGGCCAACTGTACACTCTGGCAGAGACAATGTGTGACAAGCTCGACCCCTACCTGAACTTGTGCTGAGCATCTGCAGGAAGACATGCTGCTTCTGTGTCATTAAGCATCACGTTTCAAGACACGGCCGATTCAAAGACTATTAACACCAGGGTCAGAAAGACACCAGGCCACATAAGGCCAGAAATGACCACAGTCAGACAAGCCTAACTACTCAGAAACATGCACACTAGAAAAGGACACGAAGCATTTCCGGTCCTGGAAAACCTCTGGAATTAACGATTTGCAAAGAAACTCTTACCTTCCACGGGGAGGCTGTCTTGGAATCAGATTCATCCTATTCAAAGAAAAAGGAAGGAATTTAGGCAGCCGAGAAACTGAGCACAAAACAAAGCTGCATCAGCTTCATCAGCTTTTCCTCTGAATGATGGGAAGTTCAGAGAAATCAGAACAGTGTTCCCCACTGCGAGTCAGAACTTATCACTGGCTGGCAGCAAATTGCAGGGCTGACTGAGGGAAATGAAGCAAACAGGAGTGAAAAAGTCTCTGTTTTTTTAAAATGCAGTAGGAAAAAAATAAAAAAATAAAAAAAAAATAAAATGCAGTAGGAGAGATGGAGAGAATGAGGAAATTTAATACAATTTCCAGCTTCTCTTTATATCATTCTCAGAGGATTCTTTGAAAAGGGATAAGTAAGTAACTGCTGGCGGAAAAGTTCTAAGAAACCAGAGAAAAACCTTTTGGTTTTTGGAGAAAGACAAACAGAAATCAACTTATTTCTTCTGCACAGGCTTTTACACACAAAACACATCTCCAGAGGTTCAAGAACAGAAATCTTTATAGGACTCTTGACTGTATACTCTTCCCAAGAGTTAATCCTCAAGTTCAAGTTACAGACGGGGCGCCTGACACTTACCCTGGGCATCGCGCCATACACCTCCTACAAGCAGAGAAGGAAATAATCACGTTATTAGAGGAAACATCAGTAACACCTGCCACTGTCAAGTCAAACTGGAGGCGCGGGAGAGATTAGAGACAGGCAACGTGACTGGCCAGAGGAACTATTAAAGTCTACAGGGTGACCAAGTGTTTCTACACAGAACCTTTCATTTAAGGAACTGCATGAATTTATTACCAGTTAAGGCCTAAAGAACGATTCAATAACTACCATGATATTTAAGGGGCCTAAGAAGGAGACCCGTTTTTCCCTCCCGTCGAAGATAAACGACAGTGCAGGCCACACAGAGAACCTGCACCCTGGCCACACGGTGCACCACGGGGCACGTGAACTGGGCCACAGCACAGGCCAAGGGGGAGCCAAGCTGCTCCCGAGCAGGCTCCACGCAGCAGCCAGACCCCCACCTGCTGCTGCACGGCCTGCACCTCCTCCGCCATCAGGCCTTCCGACTCCAGGTCTTCAGCCACCTTGTTAATGTCCTTCAGCCGTGACTCATTGGCCTTGAGATCCTTCAAAGAACAAAGACAATGTAACCAGAACTCACAACAGCAGTCCAAAGGAGGACAGAGATACTCATGAACTCCATAAATTTCCATCTGACAGGTGTCCCATAAGTAGTTTTTCTACTCCTTGACAGTGACCTAAATCAGAAAATCCTGCTTGCTGCTATTGAAGAAGTAAGAAAACCACATGGCATTAGAAATAGCCAGTCTCTTACTTACTAAACTAACTGTAGTTAATGAAAAACTATTCTGGTTGGAGATTTTTTAAAAACCTTCATTAGGGAGAGGACACATATTAAAAATGTGATGACATTTTAAAGCTTGCCACTACAGGAGAGAGGCATGCCCCCACCCAACTGAACTGGTCATAAGAATATATACATGCTTCTTGGCCACAGTACGCAGGCAGCTGGAACGCTGCTGATCAGGGATCAAACCCCTACCCCCTGCACTGGAAGCACAGTCTTAACCACTGGCCAGACAGGGAAGTCTCACAAGAGTATTTTTAAACTGGAGGAATCGATACGTAAGATGTGGTATATATATACACACACCGCAGAGCATTAGCCAATCAACACCAGAAGGTCACTGACCCATCGATAATGACAAGACTTTCAAAACCCTCTGTGAAGCCCTTAGTCACAAAGTAACATAATATGTGCTTCCATTTATACGAAATGTCCAGGACACATACATCCAGAGACAAAAAGCAGCTTGGTGTTTGCCAGGTGTTGGTGTGGAGGCAGGGAGGGGGTAAGGAGAAGCTGCTTCATGGATCTATTGTCTCCTTTCGAAGTGATAATGTTTTGGTAATAGAACACTGGGAACAAACCAAATGCTTCTGAACTACATCCTTTAACACAGTTAGTTAACTGTCTGTTATGTGGAAGTCGCTCAGTCACATCTGCCTCTTTGCGACTCCATGGACTGTAGCCCACCAGGCTCCGCTACCCATGGATTCTCCAAGAAAGAATACTGGAGTGGGTAGTCATTCCCTTCTCCAGGGGATCTTCCCAACAGAGGGACTGAACCTGGGTCTCCTGTGTTGCAGGCACACTCTTTACCAACTGAGCCACTAGAGAAGCCCAATGTTATGTGAACTTAACCCTAATTAGGAAAACCACTTTTACACATTTTTGTATGACAGATTAGGAAAGTTCTTAAAACAACATGTAGAGAAAACTGCACGTACTGATGTCTTCTCAGAACTAAATGGTGCAAGAAAAGTTATGATTTAACTTGTTTAAAAATGGCTACAGAGACAGAGGAATATAATCTCTGTAATTTTCATTCCAGAAATCCACAGTCAAATGTCAGGAGATCCAAATCTTTGAACAATTTTCCGCTCAGCTGCAAGACCTCTCGTACCTTCTGGAAGTCGTCAAACTTCTTCTGCAGCACTTCGACCTGCTCCAAGTCCGCCCCGACCTCCTCACTTGTCAGGGCTGCTTCTTTCTCATTGATCCACTGCTGCAGCTCGTTCGCTTCACGGAACAACATGAACTTCTTACAGCTCTTCTCCAACATGCCTTTACGCTTCTCTCCCAGTTCCAGCAGAGAATGGTACCTGAAGTAATTCAAGAGGGTGACAAGAGGGAGGGAGGGGAGGTGGGTTAACTTCCTATGGAGGCAGACCACCCGTGTCTTTGAGAGGTGGTCCAAGGCTGTGTTGATAAGGATGATGCCGTGGCGGCAGAGTATCAGACAGCAGGTAGAGACACAGGCCCCGAGGACCCACAGACAGCCTCCAGGACAAGCCCACACTGCACTATTCACAACGGGGTGGCGGGGACGGCCTGGCACACTCACCCCGGGGCCACGTGTGCACTGACACCACCACAACCACAAATGACCAAAACCAAGCGTTTAGCACAACACAGGCTCCATGCGACTACAGCTGCCAGATGAGAGATGGATTTGCTGGGCGTGGTGTATACAGAGGGCCTGTTCTCCTGTCGTATGATTCTGCCAGCAGCCCCCAGGTGGTGGGGGAAGGTACACTGAGCTTTACAACAGCCTCATTCAGAATGTTAGTATCTCTGGAACAGTAGGGAATTCCTACTGTTTCTAATGTTAATATACTTATTTCTCAGGAAGTTTTGGCCACTTTGGAAGGAGAAATCATGTAAAGCGCATTTCGTGAGCTGAGGGTTTCTTATGAAGAATCCAACAACACTTGAACTCTTGGGAACCAAAATACAAAAGGCTGAACTCCTGGTATCCTTGCAGATGTGAAAATAGCAAACTTAATACAACTGAGTTGAAAGCTAAAAAAAGATCTAGAATAGAATCTAAGTCTCCAAAAGCTAAATAAAATAGGAACGCATTACCAAGAATCAGAGACTTTAAGAGGCATTTGGTTTCCTGCTGACAGAGGAACACTAGGGTACCGGCCACCTGCCTGGTCTGCTGACAGTGGCTAGTCCAGTAAGAAAGCTAACAGCAGGCAAACCGAGCAGGCTCTGAACGCACGGCTGCACAGAAGCACCAACGAGAGAAGCGGCCACAGCTGACACGGCTTCACCCAAACCCCTTCCCTCGTGAGCCAAAGCTGCTGCCAGAGACGGGCCCTCCCGCCACCTCGCCGTCCTCGACCAGCGAGCGCCTTCAAGAGAAGCAGGGAAGGAAGGATGGACAGGGGCGGCGGGTGGTGCTCGGCAGGGCTTCCGGCCTACTCACAGTTCTTCCACCTGTTTCATACGCAGAGACACGCTGCCGGCCTCCTTAGTTACGCGCGTCCTGCACGGGGGGGGGGGGCCCCACAGCAAAAGCACGCATGGATTAGTGGGTTAATCCAAGGGGTGGGAGGCAGCGGCTCCGATGGGGGCCAGGACAGCGGACGCTTCAAGGGGGAAATGATGGAGTCATTCGAGAGCTCTTGGAAGCAGGCTAGGCCAGGAATGAAGTCACAGTAAGGAAAGAGCAGGAAAATCAAATCCAATGACACGAGTTAGTTCACCTTTGTTTTCCTGTCTGCCATGCTTAAGGCAGTAAGCATTCCTCGGCTAGACACACTGGTCGCTTCACAAAGCCAGGCCAGGGTTACGGTGACCGCCCCGAGGAAGAGGTTTTCCTGAGGGCTGACACGCAACTGGAGTCAGGTATCTGGTCCACTTTTTTGCTCTCATATTTACGATCCAGGCCAAAACCTCTCATTCTTAGCAGTAACAGAAAGCATCGGTAAGTGTATAAAAACTGACCTCTGCAGGGATCAACAGGGTCAAAAAAGTTCTACCATTCCAGCCTCTCGTCAGAGTGTACTTCCTGGCTGTCTGCCAGGTGTCCAGAGCTTTAGATCTCATTAGCAGTGCAAGATGTGCGCTAAAAAGAGGGACACGGGTCCTTAAGGGAGCTTAGCCATAGGAAAGGGTGCAGAGCTGTTTGCTAAAAAATACACTCCACTCTCAGAGCACAAAACCATGGTAGAGAAACACACTCTATGCAGCCTTTTGTAGAGGACAGAGCTCAAGAGGTGTGGAACAGCTAAAAACCCCATTTCAGAGAACACCTCCTGAACTGGAGAACAAAGATCCAGATGGTGATAATTAGCAAACGTTGTTTAGGAAAACCAACTGGCAAATGCAGGGAAAACAACAAACCAAAGGAAAAAAAGAGACGGGTCAGGGATCATAGGCTCCTGGGACTGGAGCTGTGTGGCTAAGTAAGCTATGCCGTGGGGACGGCGGGGGAGAGTACACCTTAGAGCACAGATGGGCACCGGGAGAGCGCTCGCCCTGGAGCCTCAGCTCAGGGCGGCCTCCACCTCAGCCCCTCACGATGACGCACGTCGCAGACCTCCGCTGGCCCTCTGCCGCCACCCGCGAGGCCCTTACTGGTTGTCGATCTGCTCCTGCCGCAGCGCGATGCTGCCCTGCTCTTCCAGGAGGTTCTCCCGGGAGGCCGACTGTGCTGGGTCCAGCTTCTTCACGTAGGCGGCCGGCACGAAGCCCTGCCGGTCGTTCACTTCCACTTTCCACCAGTCCTACAGGGAAAAGAGACTATCTCCATGGCAAATTCCTCCCCTGACAGAGGGAGAACCCAAGGAGGCCCGTGTACACACACGTGCACACATGAAGAAGAGCTCTAGTCACGGCATGAGGGTCCCGTGACGGTGCCAAAGTCACCTGGTGTAAAGATGGGAATTTTGGTCCCCTCGTGACCTGCCGCGTATGGGGAGGGTCACGAGTGAGGCAGCCATGACTTCACTGGAGCAGGAAGGCTACCTTCTCTTCGTACAGATGCTCCAGGACTGTGCTAACGCGGCAGCCTCAAGCCATACTTCAGGAAATTAAATAAAACCTCAAATGCTCTGGGACCTCCGAAGCCCCTCGTGGTCACCTGTGACTAGTGGCTTCTGTGGGGCCAACACAGACACATAGTCTGCCATCACCGCGGCTTCTACTGGCGAGGCTGCTCTTGAGTGAACCAGAGTCAGACCAGGCAGTTAGCTTAGGTTTAGAGTCAGCAGAATGACACTGGCCAGGTTTCCTCGAAGTCCCACGACCAGGTGAGCTGAGTGGCTGGGAAGAGGAGGTGCCTAACACTTCTCCAGCCTACACCAAGACAGGGGGCAGGATCCTGGGGGGCTTGTCAGATGACGGCCTCATTCCAAGGCCACAGCCAATCAGAATGCGTTAAGGAAGAAAGACTGATGAACCAGGCAGCACTGAACTTGGAGAAGATGAGGAGGCGGAGCCTACAGGGTGACGCTGGAGCCTGTATTCAACCTTCTGCTGCGGCCCTACAGTCTAGTACCAACAGGTACCAGTGACAGAGAAGCAGACTTCAGCTCTAAAGAGAAAAAAATTCCACTTGGAAGTGGTCCATGATGAAAAGCTCTCCTTGAGAGTAAGAGTCACTACCCTAGCTCTCAGGTATTTACGGAGACAGACTGGTCACCTCAACCACAGGCAAAACAGTAAACCCACACGACATGGGAGACTGACCTGGAAACTCTAGTAACTTCAAGTTTTAAACCAGCCTCATCATGTAAAGAAAAGCTCCCAAGACACCTAATACGTGGAAACCAACCCCCGGTCATCCTCTGTGCTTGCCTTGTTGGTGCTGTTGAGTAAGGTGAGAATGTCTCCTTTCTTCATGGTGACCTCTCGGGGACTCTTCTCCTGATAGTCATAGAGCGCCAAGACCAGCTCCTTCCCAGTCTCGTCATCCATGGGGGCCACTTGTTGCTAAAAATCCAAAGGAAGGGCAAACACAGTTCCGGGATGTCTCCAGAGTGCCGTCTCAGCCACTGCAGATCCCAGCCTCAGCAGGAGACCCACATCCACCAAACATACACTGGTGACAGTTCTCCTCTGAAGCCACCAACAAGATCTGACTCAGGAAGTTCAGCTGTCTGGGACCTTTAAGGCCATAGGAAAGTCACCCATGGGGGCTTTCCTGGTGGGCCAGTGGTTAAGAATCTGCCTGCCAATGTAGGAGACACAGGTTTGATCTCTGGTCCAGGAAGATCCCACATGCCTTGGAAAAACTAAGCCTGTGCACTCAACTGTTGAGCCTGGGCACCCCAACTACTGAGCCCACACGCCCTAGAGCCTGTGCACCACAACGAAGAGTAGCCCCTGCTTTCTGCAACTAGAGAAAGCCCACGAAGCAATGAAGAACCAAAACAGCTAAAAATACAGAAATAAAAGAACGTCACCCAAGATCATGCCACCTGCTGTCAGCATCTGGGTCTTTTGGCCTCCCTGCTCCCTGGCCCCGACCCAACCCCTGGAATCTTGCAACTGCTGACAGGAAAAGCCTCACTTACGCGGCACGACTGGGCCTGCTCTCGCAGGGCCTGGATGCTGCTGCCATAGGCGCTGAGATCCGACATCAATGCCTCGTGCTTCTTTAGCAGAGCCTGAAATTCAAGTCACACACAAAGCGACTCTGAGCAAGGAGCCAGAGCAGCCCCTCTGCCTCCCCAACATGCCGTCTGCCTCTGAAATCTGTTTAGCTACCTGGTGACTTGATGACTCTCTCTCCCTTTATTTGATAAACACTTAAGATGGAGAAAATATCATGTTTTCTATTATCTTTTCATCCATAATTATGCAACCCTTGAAACAGACGAGAAGTCATAAAGAACATCATCACATGTACAGTGATCCACCACCATCCTGAGAACTGAACACTCCTGCTAAGTGGCAGCTGGGCGCATGCCGCCCTCCCCCAGGGACCCGCTTCCCACCACCCTCCGTGCTTCCTACTTCTCCAAATCCTATCAGGTCGGGTCAACACTCAGCTCAGGACGGTTTATGTGAAGACAGGCAAGAAAACGTAGGCACATGGCTACACCTAGATCTTTATGAATAAAATTTAAGAATTCCATTCAAAAAAGATGACTAACAAAAAATTGTGCTTATGTACACATATGTATACAGAAAAAATGAAGTAAGATGGGAGACATGGTCACGGCTAACAGTGAAAGCCCAAGGCTGCCTTCTCTCTCTTGTGAGCATAAGAGAATTACCAGAGAAACACCTTAAAAGCCATGAGACTGCACCCTGCACGCGTGGTCGTTCTCCTAACCAGCCCCAGCCCGAGCCCGGTACCCCCAGTATGCATCACCTCAGCCGAGTCCTCATCTTTGCCATAGTCGGTGCTGCCCACGATGGGCTCCTTCTCCCGCATCCAGGACTCAGCCTCGTTGGCGTCGGCGAAGTACTGCTGGGCCTGCAGCGAGTCCTCCAGGTCCTGCCGCCGCTGGGAGGCCTTGGACTTCAGCGACTCCCACTTCTGGTTCAGTTCATGGAGCTTGGCCTTCACGTCCTCAGCGGCAAAATGGCCTGTAGGGCGGGCAGGGGAGGGAGGACAATGAGAAACATGGGGACAAACAAGGTCCTCTGAGCGCTCACAGCCTCTGCGACACTATGTCCAGGGAGCCAGGTCCCTTCATGTTCCCAGTTTTATATGAGGCCCAGGTTCCAACCCTTTAACAGATCTCCTCAGACCACGATGTCTGTCTAGACTCTAAGCAGACAACCTTAGTTGGCATTAGTGATGTCATCATAAACAAACAATAAAACCCACAGCCCCGTCCGACCCTCTGTCATGGAGACTCGTTGAGTGCTAGGCAGTGTCTCAGGCTCCTCAGTATCTGACCTCATTCATTTAGTCTTCTCAACTGTGGGAGAAGTTGAGAAGCTGGTGGGGGGTGGGGGCGGGTGAGTTCAGGCTCAGAAAGGTTATGGACTAGTCAGGGTCACAGTCAGAAGATGGGGGGCAACAGTCTTCAACCCCTAGCCCAGCCTGACCCGGGACTGTGCACTCGGCAGGCGCCACGACAAACGAGAACAAAGCCACCTCCTGACGACACTTACCCTCCTCTACCATGGCGTTCCCCTTCTGTGTGACTGCTTTGATGCGGGGCTCGTGGCCAGCAATTTCTGCTTGTAGCGCTTGGTGTTTCTTTAGCAGGTTCTGGACTCCAATTAAATCTTTGCCTGAAAGAGAAACCACTCCCAAGTCAAGAGAAAAGTCAACTCCATCACTCTCAGCTGTCCCCACGGTTTCGCTTAAAAACTCAGCTCAACTGAAACCTGACTTTGCTCATTCAGACATGGGTCCCCCTCCTGCTGTAAGGGTAGGCCCTTTCCTAACTGGACTTCCATCTGACAGAGGCAGGCTGACCTCTGTTGGTGGAGGCGGCAATGGGTTCTTTCTCCCGAATCCACGTCTCCTCATCCTCGACGTCACGGAAGAGCTGCTGCAACCGCAGGGAATCGGCCAGCTTCTGCTTCCGGGCAACCATGGGCTCCTTGAGTGCCTCGTAGCGAGCTACCAGGGCCTCCTGCTTCTTCTTGATGTTTTCAGCATCGAAGTGGCCCGCATCCTGGAACTGGCGGGCTTGGATAGTGATGCCATCGATGCGATCCTGGAGACGGGAAGGACAGAGTGTTGAAAGCCTGGCCCGGGGCCGGCCAAGTGCGTTCTGGACGTCTCTCGGCTGACATTCTTGCCTCAGGTGTGGTTTGCTCACACACCGAGAAAATGCACACCGTTGTTTCCCCACGCTCTGGAGTGCGCTTCCAGTCACCCTTTCCCCATTTTAGGCTCCCAGGAAGCTCCAAGGGCAAGCAGACCAACCTGAACAGAAGCCAAGTGGTGCATCCACGATTCTCTAAGGCATCGACACACTTCATCCCCCCGAACCGACTGGCCTTGGCTGACCAGCCTCTCTCGCTCCCGTGCCCACAGCCCCACATCCGCGTCCAGGGCCCGTACCTGGTGAGCTGCCACGTCAGCCTCCAGCAGGGCATGCTTTTTCTGGAGGTTCTGGACATTGGTGAGGTCTTTGCCGTAGTCGTCAGAGGCCAGATGACCTTCCACTTCGTACAGCCACAGCTCGATGTCCTCAACGTTGCGGTTAAACTGCTGCTGCTGGTTAGCCTCACGGAGCTTTATGCCTGGTCAAGGAGGCAAGGTTGAGTCTGTGAGTATCACCCTTCTGCCAGCGCTGCTCGTAAACAGCAGCACCTCTCGTAAGGATCACAATGGGGCAGGGTTTCAGTGACGGCTTCACGTCTATCACAATGTGAAGGAAAACTGCAAGCTCGGCTCTGCCTTCCAGATGCGGAGCTGGAATGAGCCCCATGGGTTAAGTGCTGATGAATGGTTAGGTGCCCCTGGCTCACAGCTGACCTCTTCTAGTGACGAGGCCCCAGCCAACCAGGGCCACTGACCAAATCAGCCCCTCCTCTCTCAGGCTCCCTGACCAGCCGGTAAACACAGTCACATCGGCCAACCCTGCACATCATTAGGCACCCACACAGCGGACTCCCTCAGGAAGTGAGCCCCAGTGCCCAGTCACCTGGTGCAGCTCACCTAGGTGGCCCAAGTGCCTAAACCAGGGAACCAGGGATGAGCATTTAACTCTCTAAACCTCCCACCACAACCCCGTGGATGCCTCCCCTCACCTTTCAGCTCCGTGGCCTCCAGCAGCTTCTTCCACAGACTGATGACCTCATTCATCCGAGTCGCCACCTCGTCCTTGGCATAGTGGTCAACGTCGATCAGCTTCTGTCCGGCTTTCTCCAGGGCGTCGATGCGGCTCTGGTTTGCTGAGAGCTCGGCCTCAAAGGCCTGGTGCTTCTGCACTTTCCCTTGTAGGTTGGATGGGTCCTGCCAAGAAAGAGGTTCTCTCTCGAACCACTGGACAGCAAGTTACGCTGCACTGCCCTCACACGTATCTTCACAGGGGACGTATGAAACTGCCAGCTTATGTTCAGTAGTGTGTTTCTGAAATTCCCAATCTCTTTCTTTAGCTACATCTATTTGTTAAGTATGGAGTCTGGCTTACAGACCAAGGGCTACGTGACACTGCCGACAGGATCTTACTTTATAAGCTTCATCTGTGGCTGTTTTCATCTTCTCGTTGACCCAACTCTTGAGTTCATCAGAGTCACGGAAAAACTGCTGCAAGTGGAAGGAATCTGCAAGCTGGGCACGGCGGTACATGGCTCTCTCGTGCAGGGCGTTGCGGCGGCTCAGCAGCTGGAAGGCAAGGCCTGCTGTGAGTCTCCACTCTCACCCCTAACTGACCTGCCTTGGGAGCGACACCCATGGATGGAAAGGAGGCTAGCTAGGAAGTTGCGCACTCACTGCGTCTCGCCGGGTGGCCACATCTTCCATCGCGTAGTGGTTGTTCTGAATCAGCTTGGTGGCAAACTCATCTAAGGCCTAGGAGGAAGAGGGCTCATCACAGCTCGGCCCCCAGAGGGGAGTGCAGAACACAGCACAAAATGCTCTAGACCACGTCAAGGACTTCACTCTGAGGTTTGCTACGACAACTTTTATCCCTTAACTTCTGCGTTTTTACTTGATGTCCTCAGTCAGACGGCTCAGTGTAATGCTAGCTTCACTCAGGACTGCAGACACTGGCTGCAGTTAATGTCAGGGCAGGATCTGACGGGGTCAGACACAGATAAACAGCGTTTCAATTCCTAATTCTTTTTTTCAGCCAAACCACATAGCATGCAGGATCTTAGTTCCCTGACAGGAATCGAATCCATACCACCTGCAGTGGAAGCTGAGCGTCGTAATCACTGTAACTCCTCAATTCCTACTTCCAAGATCAGTGCTCAATGGGGAAAAAAACCTCTTTTTTTTTTTTTTAACCTTAGTTTTTAACTACTTTAACAGGGAGGAAATCTCAACCTGGAGGTTTACATCAAGAGAACAATTTCATTCTAGAGGCTGTGCTGTGTCTCCAGCAAGGCGGTTGATCACTCTCGTGAGGGTGTAAGCACCCAGACACTTCTGACTGCTCGGAAGCCTCTCAGAGCAAGACGAGACCTCCACTGACGCTAAGGATCGAGTGACGGCACGGACGCCGGAAGGTGTCTTACTGTGATCTTCTCTTCCTGGGCGCTGAGGGACTTCTCAAAGTCTTCGTGCTTCTTGAGAAGCGCTTCCACACTATCCAAGGAATCGCCCAGGTCTTCGTTCAACAGGAACGCCTTACAGGAGGAAACACAGTGTTGACATAATGTCCGACGCCCTTCATCTCTCAGCGCTGGAAAGCAAAGGCTGCTGAGGCCAAAATACAGAAAGGAGGGCAAGAAAGACTATGGCCATGAAACTCTCAGGTCTCCCCCGGCAGCCAGAGGTCCTTCCAGATTCGCTTAAAACCAATCCAGCAAGGGCATGAAACCCTCGTTCTACCCTCTACTGAACTTTGCTCCAATAGCTTTCGTCGCCTCTAGTACATTTAGATTACGCAAAATGCAAAGTTCTAAGGGAAAAGAAAATCTAACAAAAAACTTTACACCATCACAGTCCTCTAAAAAACCGAATCCTTTCCCGAGGGCCCTTCAGTTTCAGCAACGGGAATGGTGCTGGTAGGGCCCATGGAAGCCGGCAACCCTTCCCTCCACGTGACACAGAACTGAACCCGCACAGAACGGGCCAGCTGAACAGCATGGCACAGGTGGCCGGCTCCCTACCCCACTCACCTCCTGCTTGCTCATCCAGTTGTCCACCTGCTCCGTGTCGCGGTAGAAGAGCTGCAGGTCCATGCACTGCTCGTACTGCTGCCGGCGCAGCTCCCAGAGCTCCAGCAGCGCGGCCCGCTCATCGGACAGGATGGCCAGCTAGGGCAGCGGTTGGGGGAGGGAACAGAGGAGGGGAGGGGAGGGGACGTCACATACGGAGGCTCCGGCATTTCTAATCCTCTGCTAACCTTCAGGCCTTGGTTCTGACTTGCACAAGAAGGATAGCATTCACTCACACATGTCAGCCAAGTCACACACACTCAAACCACAGATCCTGAGGGTTTGCATGAGTTGGCCCTGTTTGAAAGAACCTAGAATTATTAATAATTTATTGCCATATTATCACATATAATGTTAGGTAGACATGACAAGTAAACCTCTGGTGGAAGAAAAAGGGCAAGTATGTAAAAGTGAGGCAGCATAGGAGGAGCAGGGACTCTTAGGTGAGAGATGTCAACTGAGTGGGTTCTCCTCAGAACACACTCATTAGCTCCATCAATGCCTAAGACTTAATTTGAAGGCTGTAAACTTAAGGACAATAAAGTGTGTCTTTAAAATGTCTCTTCCTGGTCTATATAGTATTAAAAACATAAAAATCATCATCTAATGTGCCTCAGGCATCTTTACAAAGATACTTTGAAACTTTGGAATTATATACACATATACATAATTTAGTAAGAATGTTTCCTCTCAACTCCAGCTCTCTGCAAAGTGCCCTTTCAGTAGGAAATGTGTTGCATGTGGCCCACACAAACGGAACTTTCTCTAATCAATCACCGTGCATCTCCTTTTTAAATCTCTGAAAGTGTTTGCTGCTCCCTAACTTCCAGGAGGAATCTCCTGAGTTAAGTTTTCTCTGACACTATGGTGAATCCAACATCTGGATATCTAAGGACGGATAACAGCTTCCAGAGACTTTTATTAAAAGACCCTTTCTTGGGTGGGAGGGGGGTTCATGTTTGGGAACGCATGTACACCCGTGGTGGATTCATGTCAATGTATGGCAAAACCAATACAGAATTGTAAAGTAAAATAAAAAATAAATATAAATTAAAAAAAAAAAAAAAAGACCCTTTCTCCTCTCATACCTTCTCCCTCACTTCATCTGAGGCATAGTGACCAGCTGCAAGCAGGGCCTGTCCAGACTCATCTGCAGATTTAAAGCTATCTTCATGAGCGTCAATTTCACCCTAATGGGGGGAAAAAGAGGACAATTTATGTCCAGCACTTTGTAACAAAGAGTAAGTTGTTGAATTTTGTATAACCATTCAAATTAGGAATATCGCAACTAGAATGAAGAACAAACCAAAGATGACGCCAGGTTATCAGCCCAGGTAACCAAACCAGAGAGCATCACTTACCAGGAAGTCTGCTTCCTACTGGCTTTTCATGCCACCTGTCAAACCACCAAGTGTCCACATCTACAGGGCCCGAGCTCTCCATCGTCTGTTCCACTGGTCTATTTCAGGTCTTTGTGCCAGATAAACTTATGATTTTATAATACCTGGTAGGAAGAGTCCCTCCCCTGTTCTTCATAATTGTCTCAGCTGGTTTTAATTGTTTTTCTTCCAAATTAAATTACTTTCACATTTATTTATTTATGTGGCTCTACCAGGTCTTGGTTGTGGCATGTGTACTCTTAGCTGTGGCATGTAGGATCTAGTTCCCTGACCAAGGACTGAACACGGGCCCCCGGCATTGCGAGTGCGAAATCTTAGCCACTGGACCACCAAGGAAATCCCCCTTCCAATTTTATTTTAAAATCGGCATGTTTCATATCAGAAACAAAGGCCTCTGGGCTTCTGCCTGGAACTGCATTGAATGTATACATCTTGGGGAGAATTTGCACCTTTACAAGCAATCATTCCATCCATGCCCATCCCTTTATTCTGTTTCTCCCCTTTCCTCAAAACTGTACAGCTTTCTCCACAGATGTCTTAAACAACTTTTGTTAGATTCCCAAGTACTTTATATTTTCTCACGTGATAATTAGTATTTTTAAAAATTACGCTTTTAACTGTTGCTAGTCCAGAGGGGGCTGTATGACTTTTGTATATTGATTTTTTATTTCTAGCACCTCATAAGATTTATAGTAATAATTTTTTAAACCTTAACAGTGTTTTCCAAAATTACTTAGCCACAGAAAACCCTTTTCTTAAGGTATAAAGCCTGTTAGGATCTCATAAAACTAATTTCCCATGGACACACTTTGGGGAGTTTAGATTTACTCAAATCAACTGTGAAGTTCAGCATATAAAGGCTTTCAAGATGGCACAGGATACATACGCAGGACAGCAGCATCTCTGCCCTGTTAGAGCTTGGCCCTTTGCTTTTATGAATCAGGGTTAGATGAGTTACATACCAAGAGAGTAACCATCTATTAGAAGCAGAAAAATCAAGACTCCAAAGGCAAAACCAGCCCCAATCCCCATGGTGAGAGCTACCTGTGAGCTAGGTTTCAGCCACTCCAGCCTGGAAGTGACAGAGCTACAGCCACGCACTATAAACTCACGGCTTTACTTCTGGAAGATCTTGGAAACCCTACCTTGTGCTCCTGATGCCTATCCAGCAGGGCTTCGGCCCCGGCCACATCGTTGGCAAGTTCATCTGCATTGATGAGGGCTTTCATCTCAGTGACCCAGCTGGTGAGGTCTCGGAAGTCGGCAAGGAAGCGCTGAAGCCTGGGAAACCAAAGGTCCATAAGCAGAGGTCTCCAGGGGAGGCCCTGGGTGGAAGATGCCGCTCCAGAGCTCCAAATTCTATGTCAAGAGTCTAACGAGCCATACAAACTCTAGCCCTGGGAAAGGGAGGACTCTTCCAATCTAGACTAGCAAGACAAGTGAAATCAATCCTTCAAAATTTAGGCTCTGTCCATCACTGTAATTCCCTGAGCTTGTCCCTATGTTCAACTTCCTAGTCATTCCCAAATTCAACTCCTAGTTATTAGTAAGAAATACTATTTCCCTTTCAATTCCTGATTTACTCAATTTTAACAGAATATTTTACATGATGCTCAGATTGCTAAATACTTATTGCTAACAGGTATTACCATTTATATTGGTTCTAACAAAGTGATATAGGCTGGAAAAAAAGACATTTATAAAGTTATCAATACTGTGTGTGTATATACAAACACTACAAAGTTGTCAAGTCTCTAAATATAAAATAGAAATACATTAATATACAACAAGGAAATATATAACAAATACAATAAGAAAAAGTCTTCTGCATCTTCTTACTAGAGGAAAGCTATGAAGCTATACCAACGCTGTAACATGTTCTCCTTGCTACTGAGAACTAACCATCAATTCTGACCTCAACTCTAAAACAAAAGCTTCATGGTACAGGCTGTGCAGCTCTGGAGGAGCGCTTCTACCTGTAGGAATCATTGAGACGTGCATGTCTCTCCGCGGCCAGGGTGCGGATCTGCTCCCAGTTGGTGATCAGCTCCTCTCGCTTCACTTGGATCTGGGTGGCACTCAGAGGGTGGGACTGCTGCAGGCGGTCAGCCTCGGCACACAGGGCTTTGACCTGGAGAGATACGCTTGTCAGGGCTGCTCTCCCGACCCTGGCGAGTAACTCACTCACAGAATCAGCTGCCTTTCAAACCCACCTTGTCCTCCAAGGCAGCAAGATCTCTCTCCAAACCCTCGTGTTTCCGTAGTAGAGCTTGGACGCTGGCCAGATCCCGGCCAAAGTCATCAGAGGCCATTAACTGTTCCTTTTCCTTAATCCAGCTAATGGTCTCATCCACATCCCTACAACACAGAGGCACCCGTCTGTCTGTAGCTATGTCATTCACCCAGGACTGGGATGCCACACAGGGCCGAGACCCAGTCAGCCCCACACGTTCTTCAATTCCCCGTAGGCTTCACCACACCCAGCCGGGAGATCCCATCCTGCAAGCCCCCTCGGCTTGGTACCTGTTAAAGCGTTGGACCTCAGCTGCCCCGAACAGCTTCCCCTGCCGCTGGAGGGCCAGGCCCTTCAGCCGCTGCCAGGCCGCATTCACCTCGTCCTGCTTTGTCTTGATCAGCTCCTCCTCAGGGTGCTGCTCCTGGGTCAGGAAGGGCAGACATGACACTCAGACCCGCACCTGTGGCCCCGTCACTGCTCTCCTGGCCTTGGCTCCCTGACAACGTCTGCCTCAGCAAACCTGACTGTTCTGAAGAATCACTGGCTTTGGTGTGGAATGGAGGGACGCTCCTTCCACAGGAGCTTCATTTTTTGTTCTATCAAAAGGGGACAGCCCTTCTAAGCCCAGGAGCCATGTGGCGCTTCTCCAGAGCAGTTCTGGACATCTGTAGCAGCCCGTGCATTGACACCCACGGTGGCACCTGTGTGGGTGCCTCATGAGCGACCGCTCGCCCGTCTGCTCCAAGTCCAGGGTGAAGCGCGCCTGCCCAGAAACAAGGCTTTCAGAACTGTTCCTGACTTCACACTGGAGACACTCCTTTCAAAGTCTCCTTGCTCACTGACCACATTTTGTCTTGTTTAAATAACAGGTGAAGTGATAAGGCAAAGCACTCCTGGGCGGTGGGACCCGCTGTGGGATCTGGGGTTTGGCCTGCCTGCTCTCCTTGGCACGACCTGGCAATGGCCCAGGATCCTGAGGATCCCATGATCCTGTCATGTGGAAAGCGAGGTTATGTCTTAGGAATGCTGGTTCTCCTTTCATCACTGAGCCAAGAGGAAACAAATGCCAGTCCTGAAGGATCTACAGGTTTAAAGTTTGCACTCCCACCTCCCCCAAATCAAGTTTTCCCTAAAGCAAAAACTCCTGCAGTCACTGTACTAAACATCTCCGGAGCCCTGCAGGGCAGGCAATGATAAAGCAGCAGCGATAGGCAGTCCCACTCCCCTCTGGCTGCAGAGCTCCCAGGGGAGAGCCTTGTTTCATTACAGGGCTCCCCCGCTCGCAGGAGTCCAGGGAAGCTCTGACTCAAGAAGAGCATTGAGGTGGCGGTGGACTCCTGCCAACCCTCTGCAACTTTCGCCACCACACCCTAGTCTGAGAAACCCTGACGCCCAACTTCAACAGCCCATAAAAGCTTCACCAAGCCCTACCTGAAAATGGGCGGAGGAAGGGATCAAATGAACTCTGCCCTTCCTGCCCACAGTCACAAGTTGAAAAGTGTTTTCTAATGTAGGAGTGAGCAATACTGCTGCCTTACTGGGATCTAAGCAGGACTCAGACATGCTTTATCAAAACCTGCTCACCCAGAAATCAGGCACCTAATCAAAATTTTCCTTCTGGAAAAATTAATGAAGTTGTATCACATTAATGTTAATGTAAAGGCAGTTACCATAACGCTGCTATGAGAACACACAGCACTTTCCCATTTACCTGAATGAGCTTGGCAGCAAACTGGTTCACTTCATTGACTCTCTCTTCGTGGGCAGCCATGTCTGTCTGAAACTCTTCGAATTTCTTCTGTAACACTTCCACGTGCTCCAGGTCCTGGCCCAGCTCCTCAGATGTCACAATGGCTTCCTGTTTGGGGACCACAGCAGAGCCAGAGTCACCAAGACACACTCGGGCACAGTGGCTCCCAAAACCCATCACAAAACGGATGCCGGAGGGGCCACAGCCATTTCAGGGGACGTGCAGTTAGTTTACTGTGTGCTCCTCTCCTAGTTAGGAGGTCAGGGTCATGGCCTCTCCCTCCTGCTCTAACATACCTTGTCATTGATCCAGTCCATCACGTCCTCACACTCCCGCAGGTACTGCACCAGCTTCTGAGCCTGCAGCAGCTTGATGCCTTTCTCCCGCATCTTCTCCAGAAGCAATTCCCACTGGCGGTGCAGCTCCATCAGACGAGTCTGGAGGTTAAAGAGCCCAACACCCCCCACATGAGAGCCACATCTGGGGGACCTGGCTCCTCCACGGAGCTCCAAACAGCTAGACACCTCCCAGAGATCTGAACCAGTCTTTTTCAAGATAATGCCTACACCGAAGGGAAATGGTAAATTGAAATGAGAAGACGTAAACACATACACTTCACAGTGTTTTGGTAGGTCTTAAAGTTGACCTACCAAACAACTGACCTTTTGTAAGTATGTGTATTCTAGTTTACTCTAAAGAACTTACTATTATCTTATAATTACCAATTATTATTGATATATTATTGGTACGTCTTTAGGTAATCTTTTTAGTTCTTATTAATAGTTAAGCTATGAAGGTGGGATTTCTAGGTCAGAAGATTTGGGAGGGAAAGATGAGGCGTCATCGAGGAACAGCAGCAGGAATCACTGAAGGGTGTGTCCTGAATTCACAGAGGTAAAGTGGAAAGAACAAGAGGTCCTGGAGGCATCATACATGTAAAGAAATAATTACAAGGCACAAGTGAAGAGGAAAACCTCAGTGCAAAGGAAAAAAGATGGCATCCTGAAACACAGTCAACATTCAAAGAGGATTCATGGCCTAAGTTGTTCTGGTGCTTCTGTGAGAAGCTACAGCATGTGGTACACAGTTCATCCCAAGAAAGGCTGACAGCAAGCTACACCCAGGTGGCAGCCACAGGTCCAAACAGTCCCTTCCCAGCATCTTGGGTTCTCATAGCACAGCCCTAGTAAGGACTCGTCGGGAACTGGGGCAATTATCATCAGTTCATGCTTAGGCGATGTGTTCTGGCATTCTAACCCAATTTCAGGGTGTTGATTATGCCTACCCAAGATACTGGGAGTTTCTGGGTCACACAGACAGAAACGAATGACACACACACACACCCTCCACCAGGAGAGAAGCCTGGGGTCCACCCATCGTCGAAACGCCACTCTCCACAAACTGAAAGAGTGAAAGCCGCAGGCGAGTCAACGTGGGTGGATTCTCTTAGAAACGAGTTCGGGTGGTTCATTTGAAAGGAGAAAACAGTGGGAGGAAAATAAATGCTCACACAATTCAACTTCCACCACGACAGTCACTTTCATCGCTGATGGTTAAACCGGAGTCCACCAATGCGAAGGAAGTGACGGGCATTCCCAGACAAGCAGGGGAAAGGCAACCAACAGCAAGTCCATATCCACCTACTCGGATGTGGGAGCCAATGTGCGTGGCGGTCACTATGGGGCGCCATGCCGTCCTGTATGGTGTGAAAGTCTAAACCGGTGACAGACAGGTTATCCAGGACAGGGTCCTTCACACACCACCCTCCTTCCTCTTGTTAACAATGACTGCCCAAACTAGGCTACTGAGTTAGCGGGCCAGACCAACTACCAAGTGGGATGACCCTGGGATCTGGGAGCATGAACATCGGGATTCTATGAGAACCTTTTGCTCAGGGGGAAAAAAAAATTTCTTCATTAACTTTTGGCCTCACTGCATGGCATGTGGGATCTTAGTTCCCCAACCAGGAACTGAACCTGTGCCCTCAGTAGTGGAAACGTGGAGTCTTAATCACTGGACCACCCAGGAAACCCTCACTTCACTCAAAATGGGGTCACAGAAGGCTCCAAAAATCCTTCCCTACAAGTCAGCTGTCAGTCCCTCACATCTCTCGCTGCCACACCCTCCAGGGAGAAGCAGGGCCAGGCCTGTTTCAGGACTGAGCAGCCTCCCCACTGCCGTGCGTCTCATCGTGTAGACACCGCAGGTCTGACAGAGGCCAGTTTCAGAAGCTTACTGGTGCGTGAGCACGCGAGTGGGCAGGGCGGCAGGTGCGCTGGGGAAATGCGAGGACAGTTGGCGGGGTGGGGCGGAATTCCTGGCTGACTCACGTGGGTTTCTCAACAGAGGCCTGAGCAAGCAGGACCAGCTCTGAGGGGCAGTCAGGAGTGAAACATGGGCTAGGAAAACAAAGCAAGTAATTGTGACTGAAGAAAGGAGTAGATTGAAACACTGGCTCTGTCACCTACTGGCTGTGGGAATCTGGGCAAGTCACTCAAACTTCTAAGCCTCTGTTTCTACCCTTCTAGGATAAGGTTCCCTCGCAAGCTTCCCATGAAGATTAGAGATAACGGATATAAAAGTCCTGGTGACGTGTTTGCACCTAAATGGCTGTTCACGGCTTCTCAACAAAGAGTAGCTAGTGCTTTCTAATGCTGCTTTAATAAGATGTCTTAAGAGAGAAGAGGGGACTGAAGGGAGCTCTGGGTTTCCTGCCCCCAGACTGATTACTAAAGCCAAACACGTGATCTGTATCTCACGTTCCCTGTCTGCAGAGCCCATTCACTCTGGCTGATTTCATTTACAGTAAGACTATACACAAGAGTGGGGAAATGGGCAGATATATCTCTAATATTTCTGGCTGTGCCATGTGGCATGCAGGACATTAGTTCCCCAACCAAGGACTGAACCCGTGGCCCCCTGAAGTGGAAGAGCAGTCTTGACCACTGGACCACTAGTGAAGTCCTGTCTTTGTATTTAATTGCAGAGACATGTATTACACTGCCCAAATGGGCTGAATGTAGTAATTAAATGATTGGTCATATGGCATTTAGAATTTACTTTTACTTCCCATTTACAATCATTGCTAGTTAACAGTTTATTATTAACAATATAAGGCTAATTGCAAGTCTTCAATACGAGACTGCAGAGTATATGAGCGCAAGAGACACAACAAGTATTTACTGCTAAAAACCACTAGACGAGATCCTAAGGGAATGACGTCCCTGTGGATGTTCCACCGTGGATCTCACTCAGGGAAATGCGGAGGAAGGAACATTTCTAGCTGGGGCTGAAGAATGTAGCTTCCATCTCAGTCTTTGGCGCTGCCTCGACACACCAAGGACTGAAAAGGCTGGTCCCTCAATGGAACGAGACTTTGGATAATAAAGAACAAAACACGTAGATAAGAAAGAAATCAAAGACAGAAGAGAGCATCCAGTCATGAGAAACGAAGTCTGCATACCTCGCCCTAAAGAGCCTTGTCTTCCCTTAATACCTTGGCACTGGAAAGGTCAAAACAAACAGAGAAAAACCAATCATGGCCCCAAACCCAAAGAATGGCACCCGAACAAGTCAGACAGAGAGTCTGAGGATGCCTGCTTCATAGTCAGTTACACAGCCAGGGTCACCGACCAACAGGTAGCACACCGTGAGGTCATTCCTCATAGCCGGACCTTTAACAGGCTTGCTGACCAGCCCTCAGTAAACCCTCCTGGGGCAAGGCAGCAAGACCCAGAGCGCGAGCTTCCTGACACAGAACCTGGTGGTATCTGTGATTGGTCCTACTCATCTCTGTGTCCTAATCCCCAAATTCACCGATATGTTCTTCTATCCAGTCATCACTCTTTACAGTCTAACTGCACCCTTGTTTGTTCTGGAAGGAGAACATTAACTTCCTCACCGAGTACATGCATGCTTGTTTAAAGGCATACTGAGTCTTTGCATTACAAAGGCAGGCTATGGGGAGCTCCATTAGGGTAATTCACAAATACCTTTAAGAAACTAGGAAAATCTATCTCCTCAGGAACCCAAACACACGGGTAAGCATTAACCCACACCCATCCACCAGCCAGACAGAGGCAGGCCATCAGGCCAGCAGGGTCCCAACTCACCCGGATGGTTTCGGACGCAAAGTGCCCTTCTGAGATCATCAGGTTACCGGTCTCATCCAGCTTCACGATGGCGCCCGAGTTGGCCTGCACCTCGGCTTCGAAGGCTTGATGCTTCTGCAGCTTGCCCTGCCAGTGGATCGTGAAGTGAGCCATACCTACCCTTCGGCACGCCCTTCTGCTCCCCAGACCCCACACCCCCAATTATTCCTCCCCTCCTGCATCCCACTTCCTCTCACGATGGACCCTCACTCAGCATCCCACCCATCCCCCTGCCACCTCAATGACTCAAAAGCTCCGCCTGCATCTACACCTGCCCCCTGAAGCCTGGCACTGAGGACCACAACTTGGCAGACAGCAGGATGCTACAGAATATCCTCATTTGCTTCTCTATCAGGAAACTAGCCTTTACGACATCCGATCCCTCTCAGAAGTACAGAACCATACTGAGAGGTTTTTCTTGGCATGTAGTGTTTATCCTTGACTAACCCACTCACATTCATTCATTACATGACACTTTTTTTTTAGCTTGTTTTAGAAGCCATACTCTTTGACTCACTTGATTCACTACATTCCATTTCTTAGTACCTCTGTTTAATCACATGCAGAGCTGGGCAGGGCCTGCCCCTTCACCAGTGTTCATCATTTTCTCTTCTCAGATGACTCTGGCATAATAAAAGAACCATGGGCACAACCACTGTGCCACTTACTAAAAAGTCTCTCACCAAAATCAACGAGAAGAAAGGCTTTGTCTTTTTTTAAAAAATAGCTTTATAAATTTTCACCAGCAACAACACTGTGAGTTAGCATACCTGTCTCAAAAACACATACTCCAAGAGATCAACCCAGATCTTTCCTAAAAAAACTAAAGGATCACCAATGGTTGCCAAGCAGTGGACTGAGAACCATCAGCTTAAAGCATCCCCGCAAGAGAAATTAGAACCTGCAGGATTCCACATTCATGCTCACTGATACAATCACTAAGGGCTTTTCAGAATCGTGAGTCAGTCCTTCCTGATGTCTGGCCTACATTCTCCCTGCCACTCAGTCTCTCAAGGTCATAACTCAGTACCTATCTTTGTACAAATTTTGAGTAATGACATTTGAGCTCCCATCTCAGACGCACCTGCAGGTTGGTTGGGTCTTTGTAATTCTCATCCGAGGCAATCTGAAGCTTCTCCTGAATCCATTTCTCCAGCTCCTCAGCATCTCTTTGGAAAAACTGGAATCGGTAGGAGTCTTCAAGCTTCTGGCGCCTCAGGGTCGAGAGCTCCTTGAAGCGGTGGTATCTGTCCAGGACCTGCTGCCGCCTCTCCTGGATGTCCTCGGCTGTCTCCAGCACTTTGACCCCGCTTGGGTCCATTTTCTGAAAATGCAGCAAGCCCTGAGGTAAGTGCAAGACACCAAAATAGACTGAATGGAGATTTAATGGAATTAGCCTCTTGGAAGGAAATAAAGAATTCTGAGGGCCTGAGCAGATAATGAATTGCAGGCCGGCACGTCTCAGGATTTAACAGTGAAGCCCAGACCCCATGCTTCGTAAAGAACAGCTGCCCATGTGGGCGCCTCAGAGGACACCTCACCAGCACTGCAAAGAGAGCAGGTGAGAAACGTGAAGGAGAGAACTATGATCTGTGCTGTCAGTTCTACAGAGCTTCGATAATTCAAAGGAAACACCAACTTCGGAGCTCAAAGAATTACTGAGAAATTCACTCAACAGTCCTTTCATCTGGCCTGTGCATTTCATGGTGTGGAGATTACAGAACATTTACTATTAACTCAGCTTTTCCATCTTTCTCCATCTCAGCCTGTTACTCAGTGAAGAAAAGGGAAATGATTATAAAGTAACAGTCTTTTTTCGGTGTTAAAAAATAAAACAATAAGTCCCCTTAAAAAATTAAGTAACTGAGTCTTTAAGATCACAAAGCAAGAGAATTTACCTAAAGTAGTGGATTTCTCAGTTACCGCAAAAAAATCAGTCCTACAAGTCTTCCTAGGGGTGCCAAGAGCCTGGGCAACGAACAGGCTTTACTTCTTCTGAGTGCACAAAATTGAAAATCACAGTACATATTAAAAACAACAAGAAAGGTAAGATGAAAAATTTGTCCTACCTGACTCTTACCTGCTCCAGTTAACCACAAACTCAGGCCAATTGAGTAGGTGGTACTTCCCCACAGTACTCACTCCACCTCAACTTTAAACTCGGATTTCCAGTTTCACCAAACTTTAATGTCAAAAAGAAAACCTGACCTATTTGTGGCAGAAAACAGTACCTGCTCATCTCAGGAATAAGCCATTTTATCCTCTAACCAAGGAAGGATGCCCAGTAGGAAACAGGTGGAGACTAACAACAATGAGCAATGCCTGTCAGTAACACGTGACCTCGCCTGAGCGGCCTTCCGCCCTGAGCCCAATTTCCCAGAATGACGAAAAACACCAGGTGATAGTGAGATGGTCCCAAGACCCTTCTAACTTTACATTCTACAGAGAAGAGTCTGTGACTTGGGTGTTTAAAAAAAAAAAAAAAAAAGACCAGTTAAGCTTTATGGTCTCTCCAGTTGTTGTTTTTACATAATTTACACAAGACAGAAAAATTGTGCTGCCTGAGAAACATTTGAGAGCTCTTCCCGTGATCCTGTTCGCCTCGCCCAGCCAACAGGAAAGGATTAGTGGGTCAAGGATTAGGTATGGAGGCCCCTCTGTGCTTCCACTCCCTGCCCCCACCAGCTGGGAGCTAAACAGCACTGCTGAGCTCTGGGCAGTTTCCAGCTCTTAGAGATTAAAGCAGCTTCAAGAGGTTTCAAGAAAAGCACGGGCATGCACCCAGCCAACTCTGAGGACTATCTTTTTGTGAGGAGACCTGTCTTCTGAGGGAAAAGAATACGACGGCACTTCAGCCCTATCCCTCACCATTCCTTCCAAGTTCCTCTCCACAGAGCAGCCAGTTATTTTTGTTGTTATTTTCCTACCACAAAGTCCAATTTATTTATTTGACTGTGAAGAGAAACAGATTCTTTGTCACGTCATTTCCACGTTTTGAAACCTTTCCTGGCTCCGTCTCAGAGAGGAAAGAACCCATCTTAAACTTTAGCTGGACCTTCCAACCTGGCCCAACACACCTGACTGGTAGGTCTCACTCACGGCCCCCGCCCTCCCTCTTGGCACAGAGAAATACCCTCCTCCCAAACACAGTATCCTCTCTAAAGACTCCAGGCTGGTTGCTCAGGCTTCCTTTGCCAGAATGTTCTGTCTTTCCTCTGTCCAGATAACTCCCCTTCAGGTCGGTATGAGCTGAAATGAGCAACTGCAGGATCTCGCCTCCTTACGAAGCTGCACTCGCTTCTTCCGTCCCTCCTTCTCAGATTTAATCACACTTCTCTGTAGATCTACACAGCACTTGCACTTACTTCCCACGGTGTAATTAAGACTGAGCAACGCAATATCTGTTGTGTCCTGATTCCTAGCAGACAGAGGTCATGAACAAATGTTTGCTGAGTGCTCCCGGAGCGGCAGCCCCGAGTTCACTGGTGAAGGTAAAGAGAGAGCTCAGCAGTCCACCTGGGTTTCATTTTCCACATTGTCCAAGTTTTAACAGCTAGATTCTGTGACTGCTAGAACGTGCTGACTGAAGCTACACCACGGGGTGTCAACCTATTGACCAGACCTGAATTACTGAGCTTGGGCAGCCCACACCCAGGACTGCTGAACTCTTCACCTTGGCAGGGTGGGACCTTAGGAAATCTGGTTCAAGAAGGCACAGTTTTGAGCATCTGGTTGCTGGTGGGAGGGGTTGGGGGAAGGGAGAGTTAAGGAGTTTCGGATGGACGTGTACACTGTGCTATACTTAAAATGGATAACCAACAAGGACCTGCTGTATGGTAAGGAACTCTGCTCAACGTAATGAGGCAGCCTGGATGGGAGGGGGGTTTGGGGGAGAATGGACACGTGTATGGCTGAGTCCCTTCACTGTTCACCTGAAACTATCACTACATTTGTTAACTGGCTATACCTCAATACAAAATAAAGGTTAATTAAAAATTTTTAAAGGCACAGTTCTGTATCATGAATAGATAGCCCATGTCTGAAACAGTAGTTTCTATTCTGAAAACAGGCTTCAAGAGTCCTTCATACCAAAAACTGAGGGTGGTCTGAGCAAACTAAACATCTGTTCAGAACAGGGCGGTTCTCGCTCACACTGCAGCCCTAGCTCATCAGCTTCCCTGGGAGAAGGCTGACTTCCCACAAGGATCTTGACAAGAATCACTACCGTGTCCGCCCCATTTACTAGAATGTAAACAATTCACTCATTCACCTGGGTTTTCGGCTCCAGGCAGATCTTGCATCAGACTCCCTCATCAACCCTGGGCGGGTCCACTTCCCGGACCAGAAAGTGGAAGTGAAGTCGCTCAGTCGGGTCCGACTCTTTGCGACCCCATGGACTGTAGCCTACCAGGCTCCTCCGTCCGTGGGATTCTCCAGGCAAGAGTACCGGACTGGGTTGCCATTTCCTTCTCCAGGAGATCTTCCCAACCCAGGGATCGAACCCAGGTCTCCCGCATTGCGGGTAGATGCTTTACCACCTGAGCCGTCAGGGAAGACGCCCTGACCTGAAAACTCCCTCTCAAATGTTCTCTCCTCCCCACTCCAAACCCGATCAGTTAATACCATGAATGGTTTTAACCCCTCCAAGCCTGAGGCAGGTGCCTCATCCTCTCTGCGGTCCTGAAGCAGACGCCCCCACTCCCTCTCCCCCGCCCTTAGAGCATCACCACGTCCCATTCTGCCATGTGGTTACTGTTTCCCCCTTGTGTTTTGGTTAACTTCTCTAGGGAATTCCCTGGTGGCTCAGATGGTAAAGAATACGCCTGCAGTGCCGGAGACCTGGGTTCGATCCCTGGGTTGGGAATATCCCCTGTAGGAGAGCATGGCAACCCACTATAGCATTCTTGCCTGGAGAATCCCCATGGACAGAGGAGCCTAGCGGGCTGCAGCCCACAGGTTCACAAAGAGTTGGACATGACTGAGCGACTAACCACAAGAACTGGGGAATTTAGAGTTCCTAAGGAACTATTTAAAAAAAGACCTTATCTTCCTCTCTGACCACAGAACTTGGCACCTATTTAGAAAGTCAATTACACACTGAACTTGGAAATAAAGAGATGGCTGTCACTTCACTATTAAGTGATCAGGAGAAAGAAGGTCATCTAATAAGTAAGTGGTGGAGCTGGGGTGACCCAGGATGCTCTGGTTCCCAGAACAGCATGCTAGAAACAGGATTCCAACGTGATCGGAGCTGATGCCATTACTTTTTAATTCCTTTTACTACCGCTTATCTTGTCCATCCCCACCTGAGGGGAGGAAAAAGGAAGGAGGATATATGAATTATTTTATAAAAAAATCAAAAAAATTTTTTGAGATTGAGCCTTTCCTTTAAAAGTTTTTTTTTTTTTTTTTAAATGTGGACCAGTTTTAATGTCTTTACTGAATTTGTTACAAAATTGCTTCTGTTTTATGCTTTGGTTTTTTTTTTGGCCACAAGGTATGTGGGATCCTAGCTTCCTGACCTGCACCCCCTGTACTGGAAGGTGAAATCTTAACCACTGGACTGCCAGCAAAGTCTCAAGACTGAGTCTTCTTGAAGTTAGTAAACAATTAGGGTTAAGAATAATTTATATACTTGCTCTGTTTTCATGTCTCCGGAAACAGTTAAGATGGAGAAACAGCGGGAAACTGTGCGTCTACTTTGCTTGGTTATAACTTTCCAAGGCATGTATAGTCAAGTCAGCTACACCCGCAACAACAGCTCCACTGCAGTGCCTTTCTGCAAGACGTCCCAGTCACTGGAGTTTGTCCTGCCGCCCCTTATCAGAGGGTTCACTGCACTTCCTTTAGCTGTCGTGGAAATCTCTGATCACATTTGGAAGCAGCCCTTACGATGAATAAAAGAACGCCCGTCATAACGCTGCAAAGGGTCCCCCTGAGCAAGCCCCTCTGCGGGGGTTCCACTTGCCCATCTGACCCTACCAATCCAGGGAGACAGTCCAGCGAGGCCCTGCTGAAATTAACCAACCTAAAAGGCCCTCTTTGTCACCCCAGTGAAGTAGAACAAGTCAATTCTATACCAAGTGCTCTGGGCAGGCAATAATGGACTTTTCTTTCCTGCAGTAGATCAGCTGACGTCAGGAGGTGGGAGCTCTGCCAAGTCTCCAGGCAGCCGGGCATCTGCAAGCCAGCCGCGCTTGCCCTCTGCTGTACTCACACCAGACACCAAAGACAGGCTCGTGGCAGCTCCTGCTACCCCTTCGCCCGACAGGGAGCTGTCCCTATACAAGTTCCAGTTTCTCTGGCTCCTAAGAGGGCCATTTCCACAGACTATACTGAACACCAGAACAAATTTCGTACTGACAACAAACTATTGCCACTCAAAGGCACTACGACCTCTGGCCCAAAACTCTGAGAGTTGGTGGAATTTTCTGCCCTCCACCAGGGTGCTGCACACACTGCAAGGACTCCGCCCCCAGCCAGAAATTCGCAGCTGACTGATAAGATGACTCCACGGAGAAAGCTCTGAGCTGTTCCCAGCCTTAATGGGATTAACACCTTTTGAGAGCTAGCAAGAAGACTTTGGGAAATGTGCCATTAAAACACACACACACACACGCCAATCTCCAACCATACAGACCTATCTACAGATTCCACTAACTGCCTAAAAACCGCAAAGGAGCCAAATTCCAGGACAGTGATCAACTGCTTATCTCAAAGCACCAGAAGACTCTGATTTTGTCAATCAGGTCTATGTTTGTGGAGAATGAAGGAGGGGAAGTGAACGGCTGGATGTATTCTGTGTAAGGACAGCTTCCCGTTTAAGATAACTGAAGGAAAAAGGCTCAGATTTTGGCAACTAATTATTAGAGAAGACTGGCTATTTTTAAATGCTGCAATGCAGCAAGAGTGTTAGCTGCATCATTCAGCAAGTAATGTGAATTGAGCACAGGGGATAACACAGGAATTACAACTATGTCCTCTATTGTAATAAATAAAAAGGACTTGTCAGCATTTGTACAACACTGCTAGATCTCTGGGAAGAAAGTGGGTGTCTAAAGATGTGAATCTGGGGAGGGGGGTGGGAGGGGGGTTCATGTTTGGGAACGCATGTACACCCGTGGTGGATTCATGTCAATGTATGGCAAAACCAATACAGAATTGTAAAGTAAAATAAAAAATAAATAAATTAATTAAAAAAAAATAAAGATGTGAATCTTGGCTAGAAAGTTCTAGTTCAGTTCAAAGCCATGCATGAGAAGGATTCCTCATAACCAACGCCAACTTAATACACATTATCAGCTGGAAATGATTCCTACGAAAGAAGCTGGCCATTAATTCCTATCTTTGTCTTCCTGATGATCACCCATAGACAGCTATTTGAGGCACTCTTTGGTACCTAGGGAATTCTGTAAAGCCTTACCCTAATCCACAGAGGCTACAAAACCATGATGTGAAGGGAGGGGTCTGTCCCTGGAGGGTGGGGAGAAGGAGTGGGAGGGAAGGATACTGTTAAGCAACGGAAAAGACTGCAGAGACTCTCAAACCAACGGTCAAACGCTTTGAACCCTGCACGCCGGGCACCTGCAGTGAAAGAGCAGCTTAGGACACCTTCACGCGGATTTCAGAGTGGAAGAATCCAGTCAGGAGAGTTTCTCTATGGAACCTCAGAAGAGAATACAATTGTGTCCAAGGCCAGAGGAGTCACTATTTGGAAACAGGGCGGGGACTGCGGACATCTTAGCGAACTGAACCTCTTAGCCAGCTGAGCTTGCCGTGAGGGCAAGGGCGTTAGAGCACTGCAGAATGAATTCAGACCCCAGGCAGGGCACCACATACACTGTTGTTTTTTTGTGTGTGTGCAGGCAAAGGGGTTTTCGGGGACTAACAGGATGAGGAGAGAATTTGGCTCTACAGAAAAATTCATAAACATCACCCAGAGCAAAAGGTCAGAGGAAGCATCCATCGGTTTTGTGTTTGTTGCTTAGTCAGAGCCCAAAGGTGCAGAAACAACAATGCCCTTTCTCCCTGGCTTAGAAAGCCAGCACATTTCCAAAGCAGAACGACATCCATGGATGTGGAAGGGCTCCCCCAGAACAAAGCACCAAAAATTAATTAGTGCCAGCACCCATAAAATTTGATGTTAATTGATTCTCAGATTAAGTGAACTGACTCAAAACCAGCTCAGCTACAGACTTTAGTGGTAGGCCTGAAGGTAAGCAGAGAGGTAACTAGTACATAACTTAAGAATTTCAACCATGGGAAAGCCAGAAATATTTTTGCTTAAACCACATTCCAATCAGGATTGTAGATCTGCACGTCAGCCTTCAGCTTGGTTAATTCACTTGAACTTGTTAGAAGGATTCTGCAGAGGTGAGCAAGGATTAAGCTTAAAGCAGCAAAAGATTCATTCATACTGCACTGCATCAAAATCCAGAAACATGGTTGAGAAAACTTACTCCTGAATGCCTCAAACACTACCTCACTGCTACTTACCTTTTATAACCTGTAAAATTCAGATGAGAGGTATTTAAGTGCAAAATATTGTTACTGAGATTCAAAACAGGAAAAAGGTATCATGTGCCCATTTTTGTAAACCTTGCTTAATTATCCAGTCTGATTTATAAAAGGGCTTGTGCTTGGAGTTATCACCCATAATCACAGGAAATTTGCAGAGTTTAGAGTTCTGCTTATGGGATATCAAGACACTAATTTTAAGCATTTTTCTTTTGGAAAAAGGTCCAATTTAGCAAACACTCAAGTACTGTATGTGTATAAAAACATATATAGTGAGTTTTTTAAACACGATAATGCAAGCTCCATTTCACTGTAAGAATTGTGGCAAAAAAAAAAAAAGTCAGTGGAAACAGGGAACAAACCCAAGTTTACAATATTTGTCAAACTGAAAAACACTATTTTTACATGTTTTCAGATTATACTTTCTAAATATCTAAGGTAATGTGTTTAGTCCCTTGGTTCTTAAAAACCAAGTAACCATAATTAAAATTTAAAAAATTAGCAAACACTACATGCAAACACCAGTAGGGTGGTAAGAAATTAATATATTCATGCCTTAATAAGAGGAAGGTAAAAAAACAAAAAGCTTTGCAAATTTGAGAATAAATCTACTAAGACTTTTGTTCAAGTAACAGCAGAGGAAAAAACACAAAAGCCCGTATCCTATGCAATGTGCTTAACAGAAAGGTCATGCAGGCGGGGATTTCCACCCCCCCCCTTAGGATCATTCAACCTTTGCGACATATGGTCTTCACTGCAAGCCAGGCCAAACCGAACAAGTAACCCATCTCCTGCATGCTGCTCAAATACCTGGACTCTGCGTTTACGAAACGATGACAGCATGATGGAAGAATGTGGTGTCTAAAGAGGGAGCAGGGAGAGCAAGATAACAAGCTTCTAAGGGCAAACTGAACACAGTGATTTCAAAACGAAGAACACAGATCCTGAAAGATACATGAATACAGGTACAAATCAAATTTCAGATACTCTCCCAGCGCCCTTTTCATTCTACAGAGCTTCTAACTCCCACCAGGGACTTAAAACGTGAGAAAGAACCAAGGTTCCCTCGTATTAGTGGAGGTGCTCCCTTGGCCAAGTCATACCCTCTTCTGGGTCTCAGTCTCCCCCCTTTTCAAATAATCCTGAATAATACTGAATATCCTTTTTAACACTAGACATGCCCTTCTGCCCAACCCACATCCCGATAAATCAGCTGGGATTGCCAGTACTAGATGATTTCTGTATTCCTTTCCATTCAGTCATAAAACAGTGTAACTTTGTGAAATCATCAGAAACGAGAAAGAACTCAAGCTACAGAGATCTAACCTGGGCCTAGTCTACTGGGACACCTCCTTCACAGAACACTATTTCCTGTTCAAAGCCCCTTAGGAACATGCAAAAGAGGTACCAGTGGAAGGGAGGTACAAGTGCAGCTGTTCGGGTCCACTGGGCCCAAGTGCTCACTCTGCATGCCTCCCCCGCATTCCTGGAGTCAGCATTTGCCATCAGGACGCTGCATTCTGCTACCTACTCTGACCACAGCTGATGGACCGCAGCAGACCCGGCGCATGACTAGCAGAGTCCTCGCATAGCCCACGGAGGATAGATTACAAGGCCGGCCTCGCGCCCACTGTCCTTAGCGCAGGTTCAGCAATGCCAGGACTGTGGACTATTCCTGACACCCACTTCTCAGCACCTGCAGTCGGCAGCCCCCACAAAGGGAAGAAGGCAGGTAAAGGAAGAGCAGAGGAAATTCTAGCGCAGGGAACCAAAAGATATACTTAAAAACCAGCCCTCCCCATCTAAACTTGCTCATCAGATTGCTTGACAAGCTCATATTCGGAGCCTGTGACGTATCAGGTTTCTCTAATTATTAGATTACTACAAACACCCTGCCAAAGACCAAAACCATATCAGAGAATGTTACCCGGCTGATGGTTCACTGCAGGCCTGCCTCACACCTGCCCAGCAGAGAGCGAACCCACGGGCTCTCCAGCTAGGTCCCTGGATAACAGCTAACACACTTTGAAGGTCCCTGGGAGTAATATTGGCCCAGTTACTAAAAAAGGCTTATAGCTAATTTCCTGCAGAGGTCTTTCCTGCAGCACATTTCCAAAACTTGGACTTCAACCTGACCTTTCAAAAAGCTGACATTAGCTGCAAACAAAAGGGAAAATACATGACTAGTTTGATGAGCTGGAACCTTGGCTCCATGGTTTCATACAGCTGAGTGTTCCCACCGCTGTTCTTCAGATTTTCTGTTTCCTGGCTGCAGACACCCCCACCCTTCCATCTTTGATACATTCTGTTTTAGCTAAGTCCAATTGCTATGACGACGCCATTTCTCAACACATTATGAAAATATTTCATATGCTCTCTCTTCTCTTCTTCCATGACAGCCATCATTGTAAGCTCTTCTAAAATAACATGAGGAAGACAGAACAAAGAGCCTACGTAGTTTAGGGTCTATTATATAAAAGAGATTTGACAAGGTGTTGCACCATCTCAACCCAGCTTTCTGAGCCATTTAAGCTTTTAATTTAAAACACATTCAACCCTTAACTTTAACAAGCCCTTTGTTTAAAATACATTCTATCCCAGTACATCAAAGAGACTTTTCAAAGCAATTTTCTTTGGGAAGCGTCTAAACCAAATTCGCAGGGACGTCTCTCAAACAAAAGGCTGCTCTGTCATTCAACACTGGCAAGGTTACAGAATTTTATACAAATAATATTATGTCCTCGACTCAAAAGACTTGGTCTGTCGGCACGGGGCGGTGGGGAGAACTCTTAAAGCTTTTAAGTTATTTGATTCGGGCCTCATACAAAGTCAAGCGCCGCATTTTCCTACTATCTACATGCAAATTCCAGTTGGGGAAAGAAGATATGTTTATTACAGGAAAGAAACGGAAATGGCCAGTCCTGGACCCTTCGGCGTCCACAGAAGGCCAAAGAACCACCACAGAGGATGAAATTAAGGTCAAAGAGCCCTTTACTCCCAGCTTTTCCTCCTTCCAGGGCTGGGTCGGCATTGCTGGCGGAGAGCTGGGAAAAGGAGCTGCTGAAGTCGCTCCCAACCTAGGGAAGGGACTGGGGGCGGTGGGGGTGGGGGGAGCGTTCGGACGGGAGGAAGATGGGAGAAACGAAACGATCGAGGCCACAGCCCCCGCCCCACCTGCGGCTACCGGATGGGGCCGGGCGGGGCCGCAGTCAGGCTTGCGGGGCGGGGGTGGGGTGGGGTAGGGTGCGGGGGGGAGGGACTCGGCGGCCTCGCCGCCCCCTCCTCCCAGTCAATGACATTCCAGCGGCCGGTGCCCAGACTCGGCCCCCAGGCTCCTTCGCAGCCCACGCGCCGCCAGCCGGTCGCCGCCGGCTCGCTCGGCTCCCCGCCCCACACTTGAGAGCTGCGCGGCCCGCCAGGCTCACCTGTCCGCGGGCCGGCCCCGCCCCGCCTCAGGAGCTGTCCGGCTCCCCCCTCAAGGGTCGGCCGCCCTCGGGCCCCGCTCCCGCCCCGAGTTCGCCCGCTCCCCTCTCTCACCGGCTCCTGGGGGTGAGGGCAGTGGGTGCGTCGGGCCGGGGGCGGGGGTGCTGAGGGAACTGACGGGGCTCGGCGGCCTCCGCTCCTCGCCGTTCCCTTCCGCAGCGGGTAGTGGCGGCGACGCGCGCGCCCCGCCCCTTTTATAGGCGGCCGCGCGCGTTCCGGCCGCGGGCGGGCGCGAGCGCGGGGGAAGCGCCCCGGCACGGCGCGAGCGGCGGGGGGCGGGCAGCGCCGGCGGAGCAAATGGGGCGGAGCTCCCGCCTGCTCGCCGCCCGATCACCCAGCGGAAAGGGCCGAGCGCACCCGGACGGAGCCGAAGCGCCGATGCAGGGCGGCGGGAGGATGGGCAAGGAGCGCGCGCCAGGGGTGGGGGTTGATGGTGCAGTGGAGGTCGCTGCCGCCGCCTGGGATGGTGGAGATGCTCCAGCCGCACCGCCCTCCCCGCAGCTAGGATCCTCCAGACCTGCCCCTCCCCGCCCTGCAGAAAATCTTCTGCACCCCCACCCCTCCGCCCCTGGGAGCCCTTCCAGGACTGCAGTGAAGGGCGGGGCAGGGCCATTGCTGCAGTCGGCCTGGGGATGCTGCGCGCCCCAGCCGGAAAAACACCCAGTCCCAAAGGGTGAGATCACTCGTGTGCTTCTCTTCCTGTGCCCTTTCCCTAGAAGAAGGCTTGTGCCCGGGACTCAAGTCAGCTTTCTCCCTGGTGAGGTTGGGGCAAGGATGCAGTTTTCGTCCGTCATTCTGAGATTTGAAGAGTTAATGACTTTTTATATTCTTACATCAAGAGCTTTCTGACAGTTCGCCAGTATTAGTTCTATTTACAAAGACGTTAAGACTCTTCCTGCCACAGTTGACTTTCCTTCATGTACCAGGCACTATGCTGACCATTTCAAGTGTGTTACCTTTTTAAAAAATGTTTTTGCAATAATTTTATGATTCAAATATTATTTCCTCATTTTACAAAAGAGCAGTCTGATATGGAAGCTGGGTCTCTTGCCCTGGGTCAGGCAGCTAGCAAGAGGAAAAGCAAGGATTTGAATCTGGGCAGTCAGAACCTTTTTAAACAGTGTGCTTTGCCATAGGAAAGGGAGGCATTGTGATGGTGGATGCTAGGATGCCGAAAAGAGAAAGAGAGGATTTCTGGAATTTCTGTTCCTTATAGTCTTAGCAGTTTAAGGGCCTGGCTCTGTAGCTAGAAGCCCTCGATTAGGAAGCCCTTTCCCCACCCCCATTCCTGGCGACAGCTGGGCCTCAGCCATAGCGAGTAACACCCAGATCATTCCTGTGCAGTCAGGCAGACCAGGAGCTCTGCAACTCAGGAAGGCCTCTGGCTGCTGGTTACCAAGCACCGTCCCTTTTAAATAAATATAAAGGCAGTAGGCATTGCACCAGGACTTGGGCCCGGGGCCCAACCTTGACCTTCTTGGTCCTCAGTAGTTTTGGCTTCTTCCCTGTAACTGGGGTTTGCAATCAAGTTTCTAAGCTGCTCTGGCTTGAGCCCTGATCATGAAGAAAAACTCCCCTATTCCCTCACTTCCCCAGAGTGCAGAGAAAAGAAAAGGAGTGGCCACACCTCAAAAGTGGCTTTACAGAATCTGGAGGAAAAACGTAGGAGGATGAGAGGCATTTCCTGCAATCCTCCATGCAGAGAAAACAGGCCCGGGTAACTCCTCCCTGGGGTGTGCATTTCTGGGAACAGCTGATGGCTTCCAAGGCCTTTCCTCCAGTGGGTAGCAGCAAAATGTTTAATTGAGTATTCAGGTCTGGGTGCAAAATGGCTAACACAATCATGGCTCTCCAAAATTCCCAAGACCTCCTGCTCCAGCAAAGAACCAGTCTCAAGGCCATGGACAGAAGCTGTAAAAAAAAAAAAAAGGAAGGATTTTTCTTTTAAATCATTCTGGCTTCTTAGTGATAGAGGGGTTTGGCTGCATTTACCAGATGCAAAACAGATTTGAGACCTTCAGAGAGAGCTTGATACAGAAACGAAAATCTTTCTCGTTGATCCTTTGTCTGATCTGAGCCATGGCCAAAACCCAGTCTCTCCGGCCTTCTGCAGTGCCCACCCACTCATCTGCCCTGGTCGGCATCTGGCACTAGCTCTGGAAATAAGAAGCTGAAAAAGCCAGGGTTCTATTGTCTGCCTCCCTCACCTCCCACCAGTTTCCCCACATGCCTAACACTCTGCTAGGTGTGGGGAGGGAGATGATAAAGCAGATACTGGCCCTCTTTGTTTTCTGAGAGACGCTCATTCAGAACAAAATTAAAAGAACAGCAGAGCAGCTCTGTAACCAATCCAGTCATGTCCATCCCAGCCTCTTGAAAAGTCAGTGAGAGGAGAGTGGGGGATGACCGAATCCAAACTCCTGTTTCTTTCTTTTCTGTTTTCTTTTTGTTTTTACTGCACTGCACAACTTGTGGGATCTCAGTTCCACAACAGGGACCAGGGATTGACCCTGGGCCACAGCGGTGAAAGCCCAGAATCCTAACCAGTTTGCCATGCGGGCACTCCTTCAAGCTCCTTTTTCTATTCTAGCAGTTTTAGGAAGGTTTGATATGTGCCCTTTTGATGCTTTTGAACTGTAGTGTTGGAGAAGACTCTTGAGAGTCCCTTGGACTGCAAGGAGATCCAACCAGTCCATTCTAAAGGGAATCAGTCCTGAACATTCACTGGAAGGACTGACGCTGAAGCTGAAACTCCAATCCTTTGGCCACCTCATTTGAAGAACTGACTCATTTGAAAAGACCCTGATGCTGGGAAAGATTGAAGGTGGGAGGAGAACGGGACGACAGAGGACGAGATGGTTGGATGGCATCACTGACTCGATGGACATGAGTTTGAGCAAGCTCTGGGAGTTGGTGATGGACAGGGAAGCCTGGCAGATGGGGTCGCGAAGAGTCGGACATGACTGAGCGACTGAACTGAACTGATATGTGCCCTTAGGCGTTTATGTAGTCTCAAAACCTTTTCATGTCATTCAAGAGGTCAACTATTGGGAAACATACTAACTGTAATGATGTTTTAAGATAATTTCATTTTAGGGGCTTCCCTGGTAGCTCAGTGGTAGAGAATCCACCTGCCAATGCAGAAGACAGGGTCCATACCCTGATCAGATCTCATATGCCATGGAGCAACTAAGCCAGTGGGCCACAACTTTTGAGCCTGTGTGCTAGAGCCCAGGAGCCACAGCTAATGAGCTCATGTGCCGCAACTACTGAAGCTTGTGTGCCCTAGAGCCTGTGCTCCACGTAAAGAGAAGTCACTGCAAAGGGAAGCCCACACACCGCAGCCAGACAGTAGTCCCTGTTCACCACAACTAGAGAAAAGCCTGCGCAGCAACAAAAACCCAGCATTTAATTGCGGCTCCCAGGCTCTAGCACAGGGGCCTTCTCTGGTAGCTCAACTGGTAAAGAATTTGCCTACAGTGCAGGAGTTCAGTTCAGTTCAGTCACTCAGTCATGTCCAACTCTTTGCGACCCCGTGGACTGCAGCACACCAGGCCTCCCTGTCCATTACCAACTCCCAGAGCCTACTCAAACTCGTGTCCATCACATCGGTGATGCCATCCAACCATCTCATCCTCTGTTGTCCCCTTCTCTTCCCACCTTCAATCTTTCCCAGCATCAGGGTCTTTTCCAATGAGATGGTTTTATGCATCAGGTGGCCAAAGGATTGGAGTTTCAGCTTCAGCATCAGTCCTTCCAGTGAATATTCAGGACTGATTTCCTTTAAAGAGTCTTCTCCAACACCACAGTTCAAAAGCATCAATTATGTGGTGCTCAGCTTTCTTTGTAGTCCAACTCTCACATCCATACATGACTACTGGAAAAACCATAGCCTTGACTAGACGGACCTTTGTTGGCAAAGTAATGTCTCTGGTTTTTTAATATGCTGTCTAGGTTGGTCATAGCTTTTCTTCCAAGGAGCAAGCGTCTTTTAATTTCATGGCTGCAGTTACCATCTGCAGTGACTTTGGAGCCCCCCAAAGTAAAGTCTCTCACTGTTTCCATTGTTTCCCCATCTGTTTGCCATGTAGTGATGGGACTGGATGCCATGGTCTTAGTTTTCTGAATGTTGAGCTTTAAGCCAACTTTTTCACTGTCCTCTTTCACTTTCATCAAGAGACTCTTTAGTTCTTCTTTGCTTTCTGCCATAAAGGTGGTGTCATCTGCATATCTGAGGTTATACGCAATGCAATGCAGGAGACCTTGGTTCAACTCCTGGGTCGGGAAGATCCTTTGGAGAAGGGATAGGCTACCTACTCCAGTATTCTTGGGCTTCCCTGCTGGCTCTGTTGGTAAAGAATCTGCAGTGTGGGTTCTGGGTTCAGTCCCTGGGTTGGGACAATCCCCTGGAGAAGGGAACGACTACCCACTTGCAAAGAGTAGGACACAACTGAGTGACTTTCACTTTCACTTTGACCCAGGCTCTAGAGCACAGGCCCAATAGCTGGGGTGCACAGTGGGGTGCACTTGGTTGCTCTGCAGCAGGTGGGATCTTCCTGGATCAGGGATAGAGCCCTTGTCTCCTGCATTGGCAGGTGGATTCTATACCACTGAGCCACCAGGGTAGCCTGTAATGACAGACATTTTCACTTACTTTGGCCATGGCAAGTTACCTGCCCATGTTCCCTGGGGAATCTTTTTCTCTCTCTTTCTTTAACACACACACGGGAAAGTTAACAGGCAAGCACTACTCTTTTTCCCCCCAAGAAGAGGGCTGAGTGGAAAGTCACACTGGCAAGTGGACTGTATTCTTCCCAGATGAGATTCTGCAGTGTCAGAGCTGGCAAGGAATAGCACAACTCTTCAAAACAGTGACTGGAGGGAAGAACCTTGAAGACATTCTGCTAAGTGGAAGAAACCAGATACAAAAGGACAAATACTGTATGATTCCACTTACAGAAGAACTCTGGAACAGTCAAATTCATACAGACAGAGCAGGGGTCGCCAGAGCTGCAGGCAGGGAAGAATGGGGAGCAAGGGGCAGAGTGGCTTTTGCAAGATGAGAAAGTTCTGGAGATGGATGGTGTTGATGGCTAACACAACAGTCTGAGTGTGCCTGATACCACAGAATTGTACACTTGAAAATGGTTTACACCAAAAAAAAAAAAAGGTTTACACTGTAAATTTCATGTTAAATTTTGAACTGTTAATTTTGCGTTATTCTATGATGACTTCCTCTTTAATCAGGGGCCAGATTAGAGAAGAGGACTGATAGCTGCTGGGAGCATGGACTTGACAGGTTGGTTTGCTTAACAGGATGGTAGGAGATAGCAGGGTGATGAGCCCCTCCCTCCCTGGCACATATTCCTGATCCAGTTTGCTTATTTCTCATATGTACTCTCATGGGATTTTTTTTTTTTCTTCACTTTTTGGCCATACTGCAAGTCATGTGGGATTTAGTTTCCTCACCCAGGGATCAAACCTGTGCCCTCTGCATTGGAAACGCAGTCTTAACCACTGGGCCACCAAGGGAAGTCCCTCGCGGAAACTTTTAAGTCCCATGGGTGTCTTTCTCCTTCCTCTTCATCCTAAACACAGAATTCATTTCATAAACTATATGAAACCTTCTCAAAAATTCTAGTAGCTTCCCACTGCCTACAGAATCACCCAGACTATTTTAATATTCTGGAGCCTCCACAGACATGTGCCAATGTACCTTTCCACAGCATAATTTCCTAATGTTCTTCTCCAGACCTGATGTTAGCTGCTTCTGAAACAAGTTATTTATTCTTCCAATGTCACGCTTTTGCTCATAATTTCCCCCTTAAATTAGAATGTCCTTCTTTCCTGACACCCAGATTTCAAAGATAAACCTAGGAACTGTAATAGTACGATGAACTTCCATCTGCCTATAACCCAGCTTCAACCAACATCAACATCCTACCATTCTTATTTCATCTAGTACTTCACCTAGTTTACCTTCAACACAGTTAGCTGCCGAACTCTGTTGACTTCCGAACTCTTTTTTAGGATCCTCCAGAAAAACTTCCTGGAAAAAGCTGCCCTAAATGAAATGGAGCTATCTTCAATGCTATGTTACTTTTAGCTCAAACCATCAAGCACTACAAGTACATAAATTATTCTCCACTGGACTAAAACTCTACCCACCATGTCACCTATTTCAGTTTAAGAGGGAAGCATTTGCAAAATCTGGTGGAGACTCAACTTTCCATTGGTGGTATAGGTTGATGACTTCTCCGTCACCTTTGGTATCACCATCCTGCTTTCAGGGTTGAATTTGTCACCTCATCAGAATTGTAGGCCTGATTTGTTGTTGTTGTTTAGGAGGGGAGAGGATTATCTTTAACATTTTTCTCTCTTTTGGCTGTGCTGGGTTTTCGCTGCTGTGCATGGGCTTTCTCTGGTTGTGGAGTAGGGGCTACTCTCTGGTTGAGGCACACGGGTTCCTCTCTGTGGTGGCTTCTTTTGCTGTAGAGCATAGGCTCCGGGACCCACAGGCTTCAGCAGCTGTGGCAGGTGCTCTCAGCAGTTGTGGCTGTTGGACTTTAACGTGCTCGGTTGCTCAGTCACCTCTGACTCTTTACAACCCCACGGACTGTAGCCTGCCAGGTTCCTCTGTCTATGGAATTTTCCCGGCAAGAATACTGGAGCAGGTTGCCCTTTCCTACTCCAGGGGATCTTCCCTATCCAGGGATCGAACCCACTTCCTGCATTGGCAGGCAGATTCTTTACCACCAGGGAAACCCTGAGAATTATCTTTTAATTTTGAAATAATTTCAACTTTGTAGAAAAGTTACAATAATAGAAAGAAATCCCATACACCTTTCACCCAGATTTATCAATGTGTTAACATTCAATCACACTTGCTCTATTATTCTTACACATATTTGTAGATATATATTTCCCACCTGAATTTACTTGAGAATAAATTGAGGACATCATATCTACTTACCCACAGGTACGTTAAGAACAAGTACTTTCATTATTATAACCACAATACAATGAACAAAGTCTGGAAATTAACATTGACATAATACTTTTTTTTTTTTTTTTCTGCACTATGAGGCATGCAGGATCTTAGTTCCCCGACCAGGGATTGAACTTGCAACCACTGCAGGGGAAGCACAGAGTCTTAACCACTGAACTGCCAGCTAGGTCTCAACATAATACTATTATCTAACATATAGATTCTATTCAAGTTTTGCCAATTGTCCCCATGTCCGGTACAAGACAAACACACAGATCTTTTTCTGAACCAGGTTCCAATCCAGGATCATGTATTATACTTAGTGTAAACATCCTGAAGAAGAAAGAGGAAGACATTTCTTGAATATATCTGTAGAGCCTGATGTTTTTTTAAAAAATGGAGCCTGGTTGTAAACTAGATGACGAATTCTTCTATAAGGGGTGCTTCTGGGAGACCATGGCTCTCATCTGCTTTCCACAAGTCCACAGGAAACTGAATGAAAGCACAGGGATTCATTCGGTGGCACAGAGAAAAGGGAAATGAATGGCCAGGCCTGATAAGGCCCCTGTGTGAAGCTCTGTGGCTCTTTTGCTTTTCCTGGCAGAGGTAGAAGAGATCCAAATCTAATCATGTCACTGCTGGACAAGTGGGAGAAAGCCCGCAGTGCTGGGTGGGCAGTCTCCAGAACAGCTCCATTCTTCTAACCAAGGCATGTTCTGGATTTCTCTGCCATTGGAATTTTCAGTTCACCATCAGATTTACTTTAAAATGATGTAGGACAATGATAAGACAAAAATACGGGCACTCAGCCTAAGAAATGAGGTCAAACTTGAAAGGAAGCAAGCAGGCAAGTGAGTACTTGAATTTAAAAACAGAATGCAGTCCTGGGTGTTCTAACTTGAAGGAATCTGATGTGGCTACCCACCAGAAGTTGCTGCTATCAGCCAGCAATCTTTACCTCTGGAGGCAACACTATCAGTGAGCATCAAAAACCTGGCCTCCCTGATGCTCTCCTTTCTTGGTTTACCATCAAGAACCCAACAGGAATACCAAGCATCAAATGACACTTGCAAGGCTGTTAAACATGTTTAGAGAAAGAAGATTCAAGTACTGTAAGAGGCGTTTTCTACGGAGTGGTACAAATTTAAAGTGGAAAAGAACTTAAGAGATCATTTTGTCCAGTGACCTTTCATAATTTAATTTTTGGCAGAGCAAAACTTTGCTGTGTATAATCTTTTCCAAAAACCTCCAATACATATAGCACATAAAGCAAAAATGCTGTGGTGGAGAGAACCTGAGTTCCATGTGGGCCCATTAGTTCCACTAAAGACTGCAAATGTGAGTTGCTTAACTCCATTAAGAGGCACTGCTTACCTCCTGGTATCGATTTTCATTGTTATTAATAGGACAGTTTTCCAGCAGATGGCAGGAGAATCTTGAAGGAAAGTCTTAAAAATTTGCACAAAGCCTCCATATGCTCAGTCCTATTCCCTCAACACCCTGAAGTCAGTGGCTCCTAAGTTGTTCTGTCATTATGCACAGAAACTGCCAGTTGTCAAGCACAGGTAGAGAGGAAGTGCAAGGGGCCATGAGATCCATATGCCCTGACACACAGGAAAGCTCTGCCCTAAGGCACTGCTATGAAGCACAATTTGAAAACTACTCATCTGGTGACTGGTCCTAATTCTTGTGCTTCGCAGGTAGGGATACTGAGGTTCAGAGAGGGTGAATGACCTACTCAAGGTCATGGACGTAAGAGTGAACTGAGTCCAAGTCTCCCGACTCCTAGTATTCAGTCCATTGTGTCCACATCAAAAAATACTTCCCCATCTGCTGGATAAAACAGGGTGTTATTGGCATATAATTCCAAAAACAGAAAAAAAGCAGTTTTCCCAAGGTGAAGGTCAAGAAGACCAAAAAAAAAAGGGAGAAAAACATACTCCTCTATACCCAGACTCAGATACCACCATGCCCCTAATGATTTACACAGCTCCAGGTACACAAAAGTGATCATACAGAACCAACTATATATAGCAACAGGAATTTTTTAAAAAACAAGCTTTATTATTTGTATTTTGGCACCATAGTCAGTAATTCACAGAATGGGTCGCTTCAAGCTGTTCAAGATTACCAGGGAACCCCCTCACAAACACACCCCCACATACAACATTTAGAACAGAGGAACAGATTCATGGCCGCTGCCTCTGCACAATGAAGGAGTCTTTTCATAGAGCAAATCTCCACTCTTATCTGAACAGCCAGACTCCGGATTTTTGTAGTGGCTTTAGTCAGGCAAATCTGTCGTCATCCATTGCTCAGAACATGTAAAGAATTACAAGGCCCCGATCCATTGCTTACAGATGCTCAGCTCAAGTACAATGCTGTAAGCCCCATCTCAGCCCACCTTAATTCAAACTGAGAAACAAAGTTTGGTTTGTGCATCCCGAGTCATCCAGGAACCAAATTCCAAAGTGAGAGGATAAATAGTTCTTCGTGGTTCAGTATAATATGTGTTAACAGTCCTAATCCCAGACACTAAGCCCTCTCTGATGCAATTTGGGACTTAGTCCATGTCTATATCAGGCATTTCTTCTGAATTTATAAATACTTCACAAGCTGACTAAGGCAAAACCACCATAACCCAGGCCTGCATGTGAAGGTTTGGGCCTCAACTATTAAGTGCCACTTTACAAGGGACCTCAAGTCTTTGTTCATTCCAGAAACTCTGAAAAGGGGCAGCATGCAGGAAGGGGTTGGGTGTAGGGGGGTAAAAGCAGTGGGTCACTTCAGCTCAGAGTGAAACAGTCAAGGTATTAACCTAATTTTTGAAAGACTTAAGAGACAAAGGAAATAAAAGGTAAGATCAAGTATTAACCTTTTATTCTCATAATTTTCTTATTTTCCATAAAAATGAGAAAGGCCAATTTTGTTTACTCTGTCGTGCGGACCTCTTTAAGGAGTCCCCAGATCTATTAAGGCACCTATTAGATTTGTGGCCTATGGAAATCTCCTCTCTTCGTCACAAGGTACAAATACACAAAACACATACTGACATGACTTCTCGCAGGTACAGCTGTCTTCAGCTGCTTTATTATTGCCCCTCTGCAGCAAAATGGTGATGGTGGGTGCTGGAGTGACATCAGGAACGCCAGAAGGAGGAAGTCAGGAAGCCCTTGGGGACAGGAATCTCCCTGTGCTGCAGACATTTCTGGTCAGGCAAAGATAAAGAAAACCAAATGATTCTCTGATAACACTGCTTCCAACACTTGACAGAATGTGGTACGTAATACATGGTGGAATATCAGCCATAAAAAAGAACAAAATCATGCCATTTACAGCAACATGAACGGATCTAGAGTGTCATACTGACGGAAGTCAGACAAAGACAAATATCATACATTACTTATATGTGGAATCTAAAAAAAAAATGGTGCAAATGAACTGATTACAAAACGGAAATTAGAGTCACAGATGAAGAAAACAAACTGTGGTTACCAAGGGGGGAAGGGGAGAGGGATAAACTGGGAGATTGGGACTGATATATACACACTACTATACATGAAATAGGTAATAAGAACCTTCTGTATAGCACATGGAACTCTACTCAACACTGTGTAATGACCTATATGGGAAAAGAATCTAAAAAAGAGTGGATATATGTATATGTGCCGACTAAGGTCCGTCTAGTCAAGGCTATGGTTTTTCCAGTAGTCATGTATGGATGTGAGAGTTGGACTGTGAAGAAGGCTGAGCGCCGAAGAATTGATGCTTTTGAACTGTGGTGTTGGAGAAGACTCGAGTCCCTTGGACTGCAAGGAGATCCAACCAGTCCATTCTGAAGGAGATCAACCCTGGGATTTCTTTGGAAGGAATGATGCTAAAGCTGAAACTCCAGTACTTTGGCTACCTCATGTGAAGAGTTGACTCATTGGAAAAGACTCTGCTGCTGGGAGGGATTGGGGGCAGGAGAAGAAGGGGACAACCGAGGATGAGATGGCTGGATGGCATCACTGACTCGATGGACGCGAGTCTGAGTGAACTCCGGGAGTTGGTGATGTACAGGGAGGCCTGGCGTGCTGCGATTCATGGGGTCGCAGAGAGTCGGACACGACTGAGCGACTAAACTGAACTGATACCTGATTCACTCTGCTATGCAACAGAAACCAACACAAACATTGTAAATTAACTACACTCCAATAAAACTTAGTTTAAAAGGTAAAGGCTGTGGTAAGACCTCACCTGCATCAGCTGCAATGGAGGGTAAAGGTCAGGCTGCCCTTGCATCTGTCCCACCCTTGTCTCCACACACTGGCCTCGCCGTTCACTACTGCTGTTTCTCCAACTGAGCTACTAAAGACTGGATGTCATCAGGCTATCTTGGTAGATGTACCACAGGGTTCTCAATGATTTGTCAGAATTCACCTCTTAAACATTTTTGGCACATGGAAAAAGGAAAGGAGTCTAACTCAAAGAACAGTCTGTTCTCACAAAGAAAAGTGACCAGTTCCCTAGATCTGAGACTGAGAAAAGAACCTTGGCCAAAACGCAAAAAAAAGTTATCAGTGAGCTAAGATTCATTAAATATATTTTACATATATTTTATTCTGCACAGGCAGTAAGGACAATGACACACAGAAAAATAACGAAATGGCAGCCCTTAAGGTGAAGAGGGAATGACAAAAAGTAAGGGGGGGGTGGTTTCCTGGTGGTCTAGAGGTTAGGACTCCATGCTGTCATTGCCAAGGGTCTGGGTTCAATCCCTGGTCGGGGAATGAAGATCCTACAAAACACCCGGCATAGCCAAAAAAAAGTAGGGTTCAGAAAAATCAAGGGTAAGAGACTGCAATCAGTCTGGAGGGGAGGTCCAAGACTTGTCAGACACAGACACTGGAGGCCAACAACAGTTTGGGATATGCTGGTCTAAGGGCACCTTACCTCTAAGAACTGCTTGAGGCGTATGAAGGAACCCATCTGCCCTGAGCTTGTGATGGCTTCAATCCTATAAGGAGAGAAAGAAGACAGTACCTATGGTTCACACATATCTTTTGGAGAGGGGTTAGGGACCTGCTGCTCTGGAGGAAGTGGCAGAATGAATGATTCCCAGAGATGTCTTCTAGACTTAGAATGCTGTCACTCTGCTAAATGGTCTCAGCACTTTATTTCAGACAAAGGGGTAAAGGAGAAGAGAACACTGTTGCTTCTCAAGGTCTCTATCATCAGGTGAGATGGGTGTTGCCAATGCCTTTCTCCCTTCAGTGAGTTGAGAGGGATGAGAAAGGGCCTAGAAGTTGAATCCCCCAAAAGAGTGAAGCAAACTGGCTGATCAATCAGTTTCACCAACTGATTTACTGGGAGGGTTTGACTCCTTGGCTTCCTTCATGACTGCATGTTGTCACCATCCCAGATTATCTGGGGGAGTTTGGAAAACAAGAGAGTTTTAAATGGGATCTGAATCCAAGATCTTCCTGATTTTTTTTTAATTTAGTCAATAATATTTAAGAGAGACTTAGTAGAGTTCAAAACTGTTTATTCAAATAACAGAGAGGAGAAGGATGGGAGCTGAAGATGTCTCACTCAACACAAGTGCTTCTGACTGAGTCAGAAACAGTATCTGAACTTCCCTGGTGGTACAATGGATAAGAGTCTGCCTGCCAATGCAGGGGACAGGGGTTTGATCCCTGATCTGGAAAGATTCCACATGCTGCGGAGCAGCTAAGCTCATGCCCTTGGAGCCCGGGCTCCACAACAAGAGAAGCCACCTCCGCAAGAAACCCGCACACCACAATAAAGGAGAGACCCTGCTCAGAACAACTAGAGAAGGCCTGAGCACAGCAACAAAGACTCAGAGCAGCCAAAACAAATAAATAAAATAAAATAAATTTTTTAAAAAAGAAACAGCATGTGACAGCAGCCACGGGCATCTGATTTCATGAGTTTTTACCTACCAAATTCTCTGGTGTCTGCTCAACAAGTCTAATACCTGGGGAAGTAGTCCTCTTTGATGAGAAGTATCATCTTCCAGAACTGGAGCTGGTACTGCTTCATGAGGGCATTCCCACACACCTAGAGGGGAAGGTGCGCACCATCAGAGCAGGGAATGAAAATGCACACTCAGTCATAACGGATAATCAGCCCTTTGCCTCTCATTCCTATCAAGAATTTCAGCCACAATGCCATTCAGCCAGCTAAGCAGGGGAATTAAAATCCAACTTTCTTCTGAAGCATTCTCACGTATGGTAATACCTCCATTTAACCAGACTGCCAGGTAGCCAGGTGTTTCAGGGGTCGTGACTCAAACTTAATTTGCTGTTGATTTTAAAGGAATTAGCATTACTTCGCAACCTTGGCAATCAAGGTAGAAGGAATACCATGTGTTTTCAATGACTCAAGATCAATGTTCATTTACTGTGACTGCAGGAGCTGTCAGGAGAGTAGAAACTGTTGACATTATGGGCCAAGTGGTCTCAGATTTGTTACGGCACGTGCTCCAAGCATTTATTCTTTAAGAACTGCCCCCTTTTCACAGAAACCCTTATTCTTACCCTAGAGTGGGGGCCCCTTATAGGCAGACAGGACTGTATACAGCCTTCTAAATGAGACAGGTACCTGACCCAAGCTGGTTAATCTTATTTCCTCTCCTGTCTATTAGCAATCCCACTGATGGGACACTAGTCCCACTACGCTGGGTGAGCACACTGAGGCTGAGGGATACAACCCAGGAGCATCTTCTCCACTGTGTGCCGAGCAGCAGAGAAAGGTGGCCTGCAGAGCAAGCGGGGGGCAACCTGCAGGAGGAGCAAACATGAGAAGACCATGCGGTCCCACAGAGGGGCTGCCTTGGTCCCCGGCGACATTCCAGTTCCTGGTTCCAGGCCCTGGTGGGGTTCAACTGTGCATCCTACCCCCCATTCTCCAAGTGAGTCCCTTCCATATCCCCAAAGCAAATTCCTTTCCATCTGTATTGGGATGTACAGTTTTCTGTTCTTTATAATGACAAGACATCCACACAGACAAAGGAAAGTACACTGGGAAGAAAAACCCAAAGCTAGCTTTCTCTTGGGGCTTGGGAAAAAATTTGTAACACTGGCTCCTAGTGTTCACCATTAGTCTCTATTTGTCTATTCGTCATGTCATACAGCGGCCCACTGGCGCTCTCTTGTGTGATAATTGTACTACGTACCTCTAAGAAGTCAAAGAGGAGGGTGGCCGTCACATCTGACAGGGGCTCCATGTTTAAGATTTGTGCCAACCAGCGCCAACCATGATTTAAGCCATGAGGGTGAGTCTGGGAGCAGAGAGGCTTGGTCAGGATATAATCTCATTTTATTCAGAGTTCTAAATTGCCAACGTTATCACCCAGCCATTACCAAGGGGCCATGAACCCCCTGATCACCTAACCTAAGCACATGCCACAGGGCAGAAACAACAGAGGCCAAACAAATTCTGTTTTTAAATATTGCAACATATTGGGACCCACATATTCTTCACTGGATTCCTTCAACACACAGCTGTCAGCCTCAGTTTCAGGAATCCTAGTTACTCTCATAAACATTGCCGTTTGATTAGTTACTCCTGGTACCTTTAGCACAGCACCTGGGACATAGCAGGTGCACAGTAACAAGTCCTAGATTCGGTCAGCTTATATTCCTTTCTCTTTGGGTTTCCAAGTCCACTAACTTCTCCATCTGTCTAATCTCCATTCCTTGCAAAATGAACTAGGCAGGCAGGTCAAAGCCCTGGCCCTCTGCTGTGGCTCTGACATTGACAAGTGTGTACCATTACAACTTGCTAAGCCTCCATCTGTCCCTCTGTGAAGTAAGCTATGTAACCTTGGTATGTAATTGGTCTCTAAGGCATCAATTAGTCTCGGAACAAATGATTCTGATGATCCGAAAGTTTCCTAATAATCAATACCCACTTCTCTAAAGAATACCTACGAAGCAGCGCTATTCTTTAACTTATCACATGATGGGACTGTTCCTCTGAAAGGTCGGTATTTCCTTCAGGTAAGATATACTAACATGGACCCTGGTCCAACCGCTCATTATCCATAGTAACCCCTCTCTGCTACCTCTTGTCGGTTTCCATATGGCCACCGGAGCTGGATGATGGCGGCATAGAGACGGATCATCCCAGACATGCGCTTCAGAAAGTTGTCCTGCTGCTCTACTTTGGAATCCTTCACTTGGTAGCCAAGCATCCTATGTGGTAAGAAAATATTCAATGTGATAGAGTCAAAGTGAGGGTGACCAATCCATTACTATTTCTGGCAGAAGTAACAACATACCATTACATTTAGCATTATTACTAACACATTATTACACATGACTACATTGGTAGATGTAATTCTGCTTACAAAACACTCACATCCATTATCAAATCTGCAACATATAAACCTTGAGAGGTAAGTTCCCAGAAGGTAATGAATATTGCAACCCCCATTTACAAACAATGAAAAACAATCTTTAAAGAGATGAACAAACTCCCCAGTTTTGAAAATCTATTAATAGTCAAAACAAGGGTAAAATTCTAAGATCCCTGGATTCTAAATCCAGAATTATTTCCGCTGTACTATATTGATTATTGATACCTAAATCCACAAATTCTAAAAGCCACCCAGTTTGCATGAAAGACACTGTATTCTCTGACAGAATGTTCAAGGTACATAAGAGATGCTCTGAGGAGGGGAAATGAATCTCAGTTCTCTCTCTCTTCCTGGGGACAGTAAGGAGAACAACACTTCACCTCTGATAGTCTTCCAAAGCCATTCCCTCTTTGAATGCTGGATAGAAAGGAACAGAGTAAGGACACTTCTTGTGCAGGTGAGCCAGGATGAGGGCCCCTACTCTGGGGTGGAGCTCCCAGATCCCAGATGCCACGACCGCGATGGGGAATGCTGCTTCATGATGGGAGGCCACTTCCTCCTCCCCTTGTTTCTGGGAGCACAGAGAGGGGAGAATTTAAGTTAATATTCAAGAAAGCCTTAAAGGCTAGGCACCAGCCTCTTCTTCCCATACCTTTGGCAACAAGGTTTCTCACCACAAATTTCTCTGCCAGTTTGTACTGGACAAAGTCCAGGCCCTGTGGGTTAAGTGTGACAGACACGGAGCGCCCACCAGACTGAACAGGTTTTCCAGAAAGTAAGCTGTGGATCTTGTCAAAGATCTCCTTCAGCTTCGAGCCTGTATGACAGAGATAGAGTCAGTGATAAGATATAACTGCAGTCAATCTATTTTTTTCATCACTGCAGTAACAAAGCCTCTGTATAAACCCAGCCCTACAGAAGTTCAGAGCCTAAAGCCAAAATACAGATGCAGAAAAACATATGACAATCAAATACATGTTGTGGAGGATGCGAAAGTACATAGGGTGTGGTGTTATTTTGAAGGAATTTATCATTGGTAGAATGAACAAATTCTGAAACCGACACATCAGAGAGATCAGTAGTATAGAAATAGGGGCTGAATTGTTCCAGATGCTACGGGTGTGGCTGATGTCCCTAAAGGAGTCACTTGTAACTCCAGGAAAACCTTCTAAAGAATTGCCAATTCACAGGGGCTTCCCCTCCTTCTCTTGGACCTACCTTCCTCCATAGAAGCTATTATTACATTCATATGATAGATCCTGTGTGCCCCGCCTTCTACACTGGCTAGTTAGATCAGGACGAGTTGAGCTGAGCTAATCAGCCAGTTGACTGAGTGAGTTCCCTGAAGTGGCCAGTCCTGTGACACACACATGTGTAAGCAGTGGTGCTGTCATGCGGACCGAAGAACAGCCATCTACAAAAGGAGAATGAAGTGGGCAGAGGAAAGCCTAAGAGAAGAGAGAAAAGGGTCCTAACGTTTCTGGCTCCTCAGATCCAGCCCCACTCCTGCCGTAGAAAACTGATTTATCTTTAGGACAAACCCCTCACTCTACCTATTCCTTCTTCCTTTCCGTTTTTTTGGCTTAAGCAGATATGAATTAGTTTCTATTATTTAAAATCAATGTTTGAATGAATACAGCATCTCCAATTTATCTGCCAAGTTCCTAATACCCTGCACCAAGTTCATAATCATTTAAAGAAATGTTTAAAAATCTCAGAAATATCCTCCCCAGACCACTGATTCAGTTTCATTGAAAAAACAGGGAAGAGGGGTGGCACATTTCTTAGGAATTAAGAGAAAAAAGGAAGAAATCGAGAGTTAAATAATGAGATGTCACAGAAATTTCAAGGCCAACAATCCCCTGAAAACAGAAACAGAGACTCTAACCTGAGATATTAAAATATGTATGTTTCCATCAAATTTACTCACCTCACATTCCTGCCAACCTATAACCCTACTATTTCTTTACTGATGGTTTCAGAGGGCCCCACTGGCCAAATCCCCATCCACCCCTCTCCCTGTGCCCCTCCAATTAGGAAAACCAGATCCCAGCCCGGTGCCTGCCATGGCCTCCCACATTCCGTATGCCACAATGGCACCATGTCTGTCTTTAAATTCTGCTCCACATTTAACTACTCATGGATGTGCACCTCTGAAGAGGCAGGAATTAGGTCACCTCTTTCTCAGTCACTCCACACTTACTGAGCACTAACTGCAGAATGTCTGTGTCTGACAGGGCTGTAAGCTCTCACAGAGCTTATGATACTGATGGAAACAAAGGGACACAGTTGTGAAATAGGTAGGAAAATCAAGAACAGCAAAACCAGAGCCTAATTAGATACAGACAGCGAACCAGAGGAAGCAGTCATGGGGATGACTCCCGGGTTCAGTTAGGGTGACTGAGCAGATAAGGTGCTACTACTGGTTACTTAGAGCAAACCGGAAAAAAGGTGGGCGAGAGGAGGACGATAAGAGGTCAGCTCGGAACATGCTAAACCTGAGGAAGCTGAGAGATACCTAGGCGGAGCTGCCCTGCAGGTAGCTGGAGCAAGGTAACCTGAAGCTCAGAGGAAAGGAATGACCCGGAGACTGAGCTGGGTGTCATGTGTGCAGAGGTGAAGTTTGAAGCCAGGGGGGGTCTTAGAATGAGAACTGCAGGGTGAAAGCACATCCCCAGGACACACCTACCACCCAGGTGGGGGCAGGAGACTGAGGAGCCCACAAAAGAGAAAGAGAGGGAGGAGGAGAAGCTGGAAATTAATGTTGCCTCAGAAGCCAGAGGACTAGAAGTGATAGAGAAGGGAACAGTCAACGGGGCCAAAGGGTAACATGAAGATTAGAAAAGACTGAGAAAACACAAAATCAAAAGAAACAGGTTTTAGAATGTGAGTGACAAGCATGTTTAAAGGGAAAGGAGCGTGTAAAGAAAGTCATTTTATAGAAAACAGAAGAGCTCTCCCTTGACGGAAATAGGAGGGGATTATAACAAGGCTCCCGAGGCTCGTTCAGGGCCGAGGCAGAAGGGGAAGTGTGGGCCGGAAGGGTACTGCATTCTTTGAAATAGGATGGTTTCAAAGCAGGTAAATACAGCTGTGTATTACTGCAGTGGGTGGGTTGGGGGGTTGAGGGGGGAACCTGAGGATCTTACACCTGATGTTTCAGGTTTCCAGACGAAGGAGGCGGCAGGGGTGCCTGTGGTCAACTGAGGGGTAAAGACCGAGGACGAACCTGAGCAGACCAGCGAAGGTGTGGGACGACTGTCTGGTCAACCTTGCCCCTTAATGCCATGGCTATAAAGGAAATGGCACTTTCAATTCTAGAAAGTGATACATATTTACTTATTTAGACCTTGCTTTGTTCCAGAAGGAATTTCAGGCAGCAAAGTGATATGTAAGTTCAGCCACAGAGCCTCTCAAAGGCAAGAAGTGCAACTTTCCACGCTTTCTAGGTAACAAGTTAATCAAGGGAACCTGGATGGAGGTTAAGTCAGAGCAGCTTCCCAGCTGCACAAGCTCCCCAGCCACTTGGCAGCACAGTCTATACCGTGGAGGCTTCCACATCTGAGCTCTGCGAAGATGAACCTCTGTTTCTAAAGAAGAAGAAGAGGGGTATTTCCCTCGTGTAGTTCTTCCTCTCTAAATCTCAGTCTCTCGAGAGACTGAGTAGGCATTCTCAGCGTTCTCATGTATTAACAAGCAGGTTTTCAGTCTGGAAAAGCTAACTTTGTAGGACAAAAGCAAAGAATGCGAGTCACATCCTAGGCTCCCTAAGGGGTGCTTTCCCCAGTAACTTCCAATCGTAGCTAAGAGTCTTCCTAAATAATTTACTACTAATACATAACTTATTTAAAAAGAAAAGAGTCAACAAACACATAATGATTACCTTCTACACGCAGAGAGTAAACCAGCCAAGGCACATAGCTTATACACCTGATCCAACAGTCAACATTTGCTCAGACATAATCTATTTATAGGAACCTTACAGACAAGTGGATTTGGAATCTCAATAAACACTGGTACAATGAGGTGAAAGGCCATGTTCTTAACTCTGACCAACCTGCAATGGTAGAGATCTGGCTCACTGGAATGGTGGCAGCCTTCTGAAGGTCCATCTTGATCTTTTTGGCCTGCCAGAGGAAAGCAGTGAGAAGGCCAACAGTGTTTCAAAGAGCTGAGTAGATGCCATTGGGATTAGGGATGTGATGTGACAGGCGAGCTACATTTCTCGGGGCCATGAGGCTGTGGGGGGGCAACCATCAGGCCCAGAGAATGCCCAACTCCTGTCCCTCCTACCTGACTGTCTTTGCTGCTGCTCAGGCCCTCAAAGGCCAGCACACACTGACTGGAGGCCTCCTGCAGCTGCTGGTACCACTGCATCGTACTGTCTTGCACCTTCACCTGGAGGTCTGAGGAATCAAAGAAAGAGACTTCCATAAAAGGAGAATTTACTGAACACTTAATATGAGCCAGGTACTGTTCTAATCAACTTAAGTAGAATTTATTGAACATTTAATATGAGTCAGGTACTATTCTAATTACTTTATGTATGTATTAACTGCTTTCACTGTCATAATAATCCTATAAGGTACATTCTATCATCTTCATTTTACAGATAAGGAAACAGGCATGGAAAGGTTAGGTAATTCGGCAAAGATACAATGCCCGGAATTAGAAAAACTAGATTCCCACAGATCTGACTCCAAAAGCAGCATTCTCAACCATTATGTATATCAATTCCCTCGTATTTAAACATATATTCTGTACACACTTAGCAGCAATATGTGGAATAATATATCTACTAGGATTATGGAGAATTTCAAGTCCTCATGGCAAGTGCTGGAATCTGAAGACAGGCTCCACATCAATCAAAACTGAATGGAAATCATTAAAAGTACCGAATCTTACATTATGTAAAAGTTCTGATAAATTATCCTGTAGCTTAATACAGTATTCAAAACATGTTCTCGCTTCCTTTCACACTCTGAATTACACATCACATTAAAGGACTGTTTCCACACCGAGACCCACCTCTGTTCGGCTTCGCCCCTGGGCCCTGGTTGGGAGTGGGGGACTCTTTGTGGGCCTCTGGCCTCTGCTGCATCTCTGACTCTTGCTGCTTTATCCGGGCCTCCTCTTCGTCCCGCCTCCTCTTCTCCTCACAGGCCCTGCCAATCTCCTGATGCAAGTTCGAGAGGAGGTCGCGCATTTCCTGCAGCGCTCCCTCAGCCGCAGCTTGGTCCTCTGCGGTGGGAAAGCCATTCTGTCACGGTGACAGAGGCAGAGCTCAGTGGTTATTTCCTGAGCACCTGAGGTGCCGAATCATACATCACACAAGTCCATGTATTTCTAAACTGGAATTGTGCCAAGGGAGTACCCACGGTCAACATGTTGATACCTACTGCTTTCCTGTTCTCTTAAAGGTAATACTGATTTACCATCACATCCACAGTACCAAAGGGTAGATCTTTCAATGCTCTCACCAGCACTGGGAACCAGCCTGTGTTTTCTAATACCTTTTCCCACTAATAAGTGATATGGCTTTGTGAAGAAACACCCAATTTTAGATCTGGAGAAGAAAATGTTCAAGATGAGGTAGAAAACAGCTTGCTTGCTTTCTGCTGCAACAACTACTACTGGGGCCACGTCCAAGGGATAGAGAAGCCAATGTGGTGTTCCCATTACACAATTTAACAACAAACTACAACAGATGACATGTTATACATCAAGTATAGAAAGTTCGTATGTTCTTAATGATAGTAAAAAACCAAACCAAAACAAAACCTCAAGTCACTGTGGGAAAATGCTAGGAAAGCAATGCTATACTCTGAAGATTGACCAAAGGAAAGACTCAAATATTTATCCTTCCTTCCCTACATAGACTGTACTTAAGATAGTTTATGGGAAAATTTTCTTTGTAGTAGAATTCTAGCTAAAAAGTACGGAAAAATGATAGAAAAACTTAAAATTTACCACCTCTAATGAAATAACAAATATGAGTAACGATCAACAATGGCTACTAAATCATTAGCTAAAGACTCATTGAAATCTTTAAATTGGAAAATAACACTGACAGTTTCTGAGACCAACAGTTGACCTTAACATCACAGGTGGAAAGACCATCAGTACTCTATGCCTCCTAATGTGATTCATTAACAAATATATACTCCCAACTATGAAGTACTGCTGTGGGGGAAAAAAATCTAATGTGATCCGATCAGGCCTCTAGACTATGCTGTCCAGGAAGGTAGCACACATAGCCACACATGGCTCTTTACATTTAAATTAATTAAAAACTTTCTAAAAGTTAAAATACAGTTCTTCAGTCACACCAGTCACATTTCAAGTGCTCAATGGCTATGTGTAGTTACTACATGGCACAGATATGAACGTTTCCATCATCACAGAGAATTGTTAGCTCTGCCCTAGAGAAAGTTACAAATTCACGGAAATATAGAGAATAAAAGAACATATAAAAATACACCGAAGGGTTAGGGTTAGCAATTGTACTGAAATTTTTAGAATGTAGAAAATTCTATTCACAACAATCAGATTCTTCAACAATGGCAACAAAAAAAAAAAAGAGAGAGAGAGAGAGAAGGGAGGGGGAGTCTTGAGATTAAAAGACTTAATTAAGTAACAGACACAGCACACCAAAAAGTTGAACTCAGTATGGATGCTAATTTTCCAATCAGTTATAAAAAACATTATTGAGATAACTGGAGAGATTTGAACATTGACTAGATATTTGATCATATTGAAGAAATTATTAGTCTTTTAGGTATGCTATTAGTGTTTTGGTTATGTTAATATAGAGTTTTAGCCTTCAGAGATACACACTAAAGAACTTTCCAGGTGAAGCAGTATGTCTGAGATTTGCTGTAAAACCGTTTGAGGGAAGGGGTGCAGGTGGCACCATAGACAAAATGAGACTGTCACGTATGGATTCTTGAGGAAGCTGGGGAATGGATGCCCAATGTACATTATGCTCTTCTCTCCACTTCTGTGTAGGTTTGCTATTTTTCAAAAAGGAGGATAAACAAAAACCAAAGAGAGATTTGAAAGATAACAATAAACTTCTGCCTTAAATGTGATGAATGCTTAAAGTTCTTTCTTTTTACAGCCACACCATGCACCCTGTGGGATCTCAGTTCTCCACCGAGGGACTGAACCTGGGCCCTTGGCAGTGAAAGCACTGAGTCCCAACCACTGGACCACTAGGGAATTCCCAGTGCTTAAAGTTCTTAATATTTACAATTCATACAAGTTGATTTTTTTAAAACACAAACTCTCATAGAAATATGAACTAAGGACAAAGAACATACAATTCATAAAAGTGTGAACTGGTACAACTTTGGGATGTTAACAGTTCAACAATAAGTGTTTTCAATAAATTTGGTATGGTTATGTTGGAAGTTATGCAATTTCATCTGTTCAAATATTTGGGCTTCCCTGATAGTTCAGTTGGTAAAAATCTACCTGCAATGCAGTAGACCCTGGTTCAATTCCTGGGTCAGGAAGATCCACTGGAGAAGGGATAGTTTACCTATATTTACTGAATACCTATTACGTGTCAATAGCTGCAGTTTTTAACACTGCCTTACAAACACCAAAGTATCTGTCATGAGTATAGTAATTACACTTTCAAAATATCATGTTAACGGAAAAAAGCAATATACATTCCTGTAAGGTTTTAATTTTTATCATAAACATGGCATCACACACACACACACACACACACACTCTGTCAGAGGAGGAATAAATGCTCACGCATGCACGCACACACACACATACTCTGTCAAAGAATAAATAAATGCTAACCGTGGTTATCTCCAGGTAAGAGGATAACAAGTGATAATAAGCAGGTAATATTTTTAAATCACAAAACCATTTTGCTTTTAAAGCTCTTCATTTCAAAGACAGGAGAGAGAGTGTTCCTGAAGCCCCCTCACCTCAGAAGTGGATCGGATGATCCCTGAGACAAGACTGCACAGCTGGTTGCCTCGGGTCCGGAAGGCAGACAGGTCGACCTGGAGCAGGTCCCCGCGCTGGTCCGAGGCGTCCAGCTGCTGGCTGAGGTGCAGCACCTCCTCCTGCAGGGCGTAGAGGCCTCGAAGGCGGGCCTGGCCTTCCTCCCTCCGGAGCCGCTCCTGCTCCTCTTGCCTCAGGCGCTGCTGCTCTGCTTCCCGCAGCTTCAGGTTGAGGATCTACAGGAAGGACTGTCAAGTTAAGGGGCTCCTGGGACTTCTACATTCCTCCAGTCCCACACAGACTGCCTGTTCTCACAGATGGGCCCCAAGTCAACCACAGAGCGGCGTGACAGGGGCTGGGTCCTCTATGACTGCCAGACAGTGAACAGCCACACAGACTCTCCCGGGCACTGACCTTCGCTCTGTGACGATGCTCCGCTTTCAGCTTTTCTTGCTGCCCCAGGGCTTCTCTGGAGCTGAATGAAAAATGGGGGGAGGAAGAGTCAGGGATGCTTCCTAAAATTGTTCTGCCTCTCCTAAAAGCTTTCTCTCTTTGATTTGCATTGGTCATCCTTCCAAGGTTGAACCTTTTTCTAGGTTATAAGCTTCTCCGGCTATTTTATTTTGGCATGTAAGGACTCAGATTCTTCCCTCTGGGTTTTATGTTGGGAAAGAGCTCTGGTTGACCATGCTGACATTCCCCTTGTAATTCAGGGAGACTCACCTCTTCTCCATTACTTCCCGTAAGTCCTGGAATTCTTTATGATGCTTCAGTTCCTTTCGTTCATCAAACCGCTTCAGCTGTTCAGATGCCATCTCAGAAAGGGCCCGCACCTTCTTCTCCTGCTCCTCCTGCCACTGCCTCAAGCCCTCCTGCAAAGGGTCAGTACCTGCTCTCTGGAGCTCCATTATACCCTACTTATCTACCCCTGTGAGACGCCCTCCCATCAGGCCTTAACCCCATCAAAGATACTCCAGGGCATGGAATCATCTTCCTACTTCTCAAAATCTTTGCTTGAGTCACCTGTCTCCTTTGGGTCAATCTTTTAATTCAGCTGTTGTGGAAAGCTTTCCAATTTGCTCCATACTCTTCCTGTCACTCCAGCATAAGCTAAGAATGGATGGGATTTTACCAATATATTATCAAATAGCCCGGCACTTTTAACTTTCCATCCTGTGCATTCTTTTTTTTGTGCCACGGCCTGTGGCTTGTGGGATCTTAGCTCTCCCACCAGGGATCAAACCTGGGTTCTCGGCAGTGAAGGCAGGGTGTCCTGACAACCAGACTGCCAGGGAACTTCATCCTGTGTATTCTGATGAGGGCTTCAGGGTCATCTAAAGAAGTTCATATTCTAATTCTATAACTATGCTATTCCTACCTCACTCCTTTCCGTAAGTTATTATCTCTGCCTAGATTCTTTCCCTCCTTCTTCACTTAAGAACATCCCTTTCTTATATACCTAAAGGTACCAGGTATTTCATTTATTATTCACAAGAGTACTCACATTTGACTTTTAAGGGCAATTAGACATTTTAACTATCAAAATTTAAAGTGTACATATCCTCTGACACTTGTTCCATTTTACGAACTTGTCCTGAGGAAATACTTGCCTATGTGTACAATGATATATGCATAAGGATGTTCATTACAGCCCTGTTGATAATGGCAATGAATCTGAAACAATTTAAATCAACAGGGAAATAAGTAGAGTAGGTCATACTAGAGAATACTCTGTAGTCTTTAAAGAGAATGACATACTATATATATATATATATATATATATATATATATAGGCATGGAGATATATCAAAACATACTGTTAATAGATATCAAGCTATCCTATTCTGAAACTTATTTTGCAACGTGAGGGAGATTATCAGCAGTGAAAAACTTTCTACTTAGGTCTGGAAGACAGAAAGTCCATGGACAAGTGATGACTGACACAGCAGAGCTGAGAAAACCTGAGAAAACACACAAACACTCTGTCTCTCTCTAACCATTTCTCACCATCTCCACTGCTATATCCTTGAATCTAAGCAATCATCATCCTTTTTCATCCAGTGTCAAAGTGACGGCTTCGGTAAGTGTTGCTCTCTCTTACTCAGACTAGAACAGCCTTCTAACTATATTTCACTCATTTCTCTTGCTTACTTCTGCCTCTCCCTCCAGCAAATAAACTCTATGGATTGTGTCTCCTTTGTTCATTGTTTTATCTAGACCTACATTCTAAAGGAGATCAGTTCTGGGTGTTCATTGGAACGACTGATGCTGAAGCTGAAACTCCAATACTTTGGCTACTTCATGTGAAGAGTTGACTCACTGGAAGACCCTGATGCTGGGAGGGATTGGGGGCAAGGAGGAGAAGGGGACAACAGAGGATGAGACGGCTGGATGGCATCACCGACTCAATGGACATGAGTTTGAGTAAACTCTGGGAGTTGGTGGTGGACAGGGAGGCCTGGCGTGCTGTGATTCACAGGGTCGCAAAGAGTCAGACACGACTGAGTGACTGAACTGAACTGAGAACAAAAGTGCTCAATAAATATTTGGTGATTCCATGAATAAACGGATGAAGGTAGGTGCTAGAATTTCACTTTATAAACTCACCTATCAGTAAACATTTTTACAAAAGCATGCATTGTTTTTCTAATAAAAAATGTAGTCACCTGAAAGTATCACAACATTGTTAATTGGCTATACCCTAGTACAAAATAGAAATTTAAAAAAATAATAAAGTTAAATAAACATTAAAATAGTGTTATCCTTTTTTCAAGAAGCTGTGAAGGTCCATCTTCTCAGTATAACCTTATCTGACAGTGCAGATCATCTTCAAATTTTGGGAAAGTAAATGGAAGCCAGGAAAGTCTCAGTAATCTTCCTAGGGTCCCAGGTAAAATAGAAGAGCTAGGACCTGAAACCAGTGTTGACTTCAGAGAGTTTACTCGTGACTATTACATTATAACTATCTCCCTAACTGAAATGAAGCCACCAGTAGGTGGGGCACGACTATCAGCATATGGTGGACATTCTTAGTCCCTGAGGAATTGCATCTGAATGTGGCTCCCTAGGGTCAATGTCAAGCCTGTCTTACTTCCTGGGTTACTTACTGCTCCTTTCATTCTGTGCACCAGCTCATACATTCGGATGCAGCCTTCCACTTTCATCCCCCGGGGGGACTGAAGTACCACAGGTTCTGTATGTGGAGACTCATGTTTCTCCTGTATAGACAGAAGATGGAAAAATTAAGCTTTAAGATGGTCAAGTTGGTATTACTCTGTCTAAACAAAAGCCACATCCCTGCTTACAATCAGCAACCAATAACAACAAAACATTTAGGTTAGAACCAAGGTGCTTTTTGTGATATTGACCTTATTCTAATTGGTCTCCCTAGCAAATTAAGTGGGTGTTTTTGCTTTGGACAGTTTTTTTTTTGTTTTTTGCTTGCTTCTTTATTTTGATATGCCCAGTGTATTTCCCCCCATTTTTTCTTTTCTAATAAGTGTCCATTTTTGCTGGGGTGGGTTGGACAGAGAAACCCCAGCCCACATTCCCAGTTCATCCATGCCCCCTAGCCTCAAGGGTCAGTAGGCATGAGATCAGCCCAGCAATCAGAGTACCCTATCCCTCTGTACCCAGTGTCTACTTTAGGAATGAGGCTTATGACTTTAGCCAGAGTCTACCTCTGAACTTTTCTCTTTTATATATATATATATATATATATATATATAATTATATTTATTTATTTTTAGTTGATTGATCACTGCTTTACAAACTTCTGAACTTTTCCGATGGAGCTATTTTGGACGACTTTCTCTTCTTCTGGGGATGCTAACCTAAGAAGGTATATGTCTAGGGCTGACTTCCTGCCACACAGTCTATCTGAAAGATGAAATCAAGAAGTTACACAGAACTGAGAGAAGAGAAGCAAAGCCCCGTGTTTGAATTACTGGATCAAGTCAGAAATAACATCAAGGAGAGATAAGCAGAAAACAGATCCTCCAGATCTAACTGATTCCACATTCCTAGACTTCATGGTTATATGAGCTATTAAATTTCTCCCCTGACCCCCTTGTTTCGTTTAAGCTAGTTTAAACAAGGTTTTCTGTTACTTAAATATCAAAAATTCCTCATGATACAATTTGTTATTTAAAGCCATCCAAAACTTTACTTAAACCTTAAGAATTATGGAATTCTATACCTAGAGAGGCCCTCAACAATTTAGTCCAGTACCAGATTTACAGATGAAGAAACTGAGGGAAAGAGGGAAGAAACTATAGGGAAAGAGGCATCTTTCTCTTAGATACCTGTCTGAGGGTATGCCACAATACTGGCATGATCAGAACTAGAAACTGCTGCCTCTGAGAAGCTGCTCACAGAAACTGTTTTTTAATCTCAAAATAATTATAATCCAAAGAAAGTTGCAAAAAATGTACAGGGAGGCTCATGCACTCTATATTTACTCAGTTTCCTCAAATAGTAACATCTTTCATAAATATAGTAAAATATCAAAAACAGTAAACTGATGGTACAAGTCACATAACTTGTTCAGATTTCACCAGTTCTGAGAGGAATTCATTTGGGTATGTGTAGTTTTATACCATTTTATCTTATGTATAACCATGATTATAAAGGGCAGAACTATTCACCACAGAGATCCATGGTGCCACATCTTTACATCTCTTACCTGTTCTCCAACTCTATAATGACAGTATTTCAACAACCTTAAACAAATGGAACCACATGGCACAAAATCTTTTTTCTTTTGGCTGCTCCACATAGGATCTTAATTCTCCAACCAGGGATCAAACCCACAACCTCTGCACTGGAAGCCTTCATCCTAGTTTTAATTTGCATTTCCTTTAATGGCTAATGATTGAACATATTTTCGTGTACTTATTTTGTCATCTGTATATTGTCTCAGGTGAAAATGTCTGTTCATATCTTTTGGTCATTTTCTAATTGAAGGTTAGAAAGTTTCTGTTTAAACTTTGAGAGTTTTAAAAATATACTCTAGATATATAGACCTTTGTCAGACATGTGATTTGCAACTATTTTCTTCCAGTCACGAGTTTATTATTTTTCTACTGAGAATTTTGTTTTAAATATTTACTTAGTCCCAAGGTTTTTTATTTGATGAGGTCCAATGTATTAATTTTTCCTTTTATGGATTTAGTTTTTAGTGTCAAATCTAAAAACCCTTCAACTCGCCCTAGGTTCTGATTATGTTTTTTTCTCCTAAAGTCTCATAGTTTTACATTTTGAGTTAATTTTTATGTAAGTTATGAGGTTTAGGTAGAAGTTCATTTTTGCACCTATGATGTTCAATTGCTAAATTTAAAGCCTAGTATTTTTAAAGATGAGGTGCAAAATATAAACTAAAAAGTAAACTTCTTATGCATGGAATCATGCAGTCTTTCATAATATGAATAACCATGTCCTGTATTACTTTTTAGGATTATTATTTACTGTAAAATAAATTGTTACTTATTGCAAATAACTCTCACAAAGATATTTCCCCAAAAAAGTTATACAAATGGCTAATAAGAACATGAAAATATGCATCACATTGCTAATCATTAGGGAAATGTAAATCAAAACCATAAGGAGATATACTTCTTCCCCACTAGGATGGCTACTGTGGGGGGGGGGGGAAACCAACAGTAAATAACAAATATTAGCAAAGGTATGGCAAAATTGAAACCCTTGTGCACTGCTAGTAGCAATATAAAATGGTACAGCTGTGAAAAACAATACGATGGGTCCTCAAAAATTTAAACATAGAATTACCACATGATCCATCAATTCCACTTCTGGGTACGTACCCCAAAGAACTGAAAACAGCTACTCCAACTAATAGATGTATATGCATGTTCATAGCGGTACTAGTCACCAACAGCCAAAAGGTGGAAGCAATCCAAATGTTCAGTAACAGATGAATACAGCAGAATATTATTCAGCCTTAAAAGGAAGGAAATTCTAACACATGCTACAACATGGATGAACCCCTGAAGACAGTATACTAAGTGAAATAAACCAGTCACAAAATGACATATATGATTCCACTTACATGAAGTATGTAGAATTGTCAAATTCATGATGGTTTTTAGAGACTGGGGATGGGAGGAAATCAGGAGTTACTGATTAATGAGTATTCTTAGTTTGGGATAATGAAAAAGTTCTGGAGATGGATAGTGGTGATGGTTATACAACACTATGAATGTGCTTAATGCCACTGAACTGTGACATTCAGTTCAGTTCAGTTCAGTGGCTCAGTCGTGTCCGACTCTTTGCGACCCCATGAATCGCAGCACACCAGGCCTCCCTGTACATCACCAACTCCCGGAGTTCACTCAGACTCTCATCCATCGAGTCCGTGATGCCATCCAACCATCTCATCCTCGGTCATCCCCTTCTCCTCCTGCCCCCAGTCCCTCCCAGCATCAGAGTCTTTTCCGATGAGTCAACTCTTCGCTTGAGGTGGCCAAAGTACTGGAGCTTCAGCTTCAGCATCATTCCTTCCAAAGAAATCCCAGGGCTGATCTTCAGAATGGACTGGTTGGATCTCCTTGCAGTCCAAGGGACTCGCAAGAGTCTTCTCCAACACCACAGTTCAAAAGTGTCAATTCTTCGGCGCTCAGCCTTCTTCACAGTCCGACTCTCACATCCATACATGACCACAGGAAAAACCATAGCCTTGACTAGACGGACCTTAGTTGGCAAAGTAATGTCTCTGCTTTTGAATATGCTATCTAGGTTGGTCATTAACTTTTCTTCCAAGGAGTAAGCGTCTTTTAATTTCATGGCTGCAGTTACCATCTGCAGTGATTTTGGAGCCCCAAAAAATAAAGTCTGACACTATTTCCACCGTTTCCTCATCTATTTCCCATGAAGTGATGGGACCGGATGCCATGATCTTCGTTTTCTGAATGTTGAGCTTTAAGCCAACTTTTTCACTTTCCTCTTTCACTTTCATCAAGAGGCTTTTTAGTTCCTCTTCACTTTCTGCCATAAGGGTGGTGTCATCTGCATATCTGAGGTTATTGGTATTTCTCCCGGCAATCTTGATTCCAGCTTGTATTTGTTCCAGTCCAGCGTTTCTCATGATGTACTCTGCATAGAAGTTAAATAAGCAGGGTGACAATATACAGCCTGGACGTACTTCTTTTTCTGTTTGGAACCAGTCTGTTGTTCCATGTCCAGTTCTAACTGTTGCTTCCTGACCTGCACACAGATTTCTCAAGAGGCAGGTTAGGTGGTCTGGTATTCCCATCTCTTTCAGAATCTTCCACGGTTTATTGTGATCCACACAGTCAAAGACTTTGGCATAGTCAATAAAGCAGAAATAGGTATTTTTCTGGAACTCTCTTGCTTTTTCCATGATCCAGCGGATGTTGGCAATTTGATCTCTGGTTCCTCTGCCTTTTCTAAAACCAGCTTGAACATCAGGAGGTTCACGGTTCACATATTGCTGAAGCCTGGCTTGGAGAATTTTGAGCATTACTTTACTAGCATGTGAAATGAGTGCAACTGTGCGGTAGTTTGAGCATTCTGTTAAAAGTGGTTAAATGGTAAATTTTATGTCATGAATATTTTGCTAATTAAAAAAAAAAAGTTTGTACCCTTTTATCTTTGATGCTTGTTATTCAGGCATTTATTTTAAGACAGCTAGAAGATATACTTCAAGATTAAAAAGAGAAAGACCTCTCTGCAGAAAGTTTTTCAGAAGAGTATCTTTAAAAGCAATGCAATGGAAAAACATACATGCTAAATAAAAGGAATAGTTCAATAAATTACAGTATATTACATAACCTGTAAATAGATATTTCCAAACGTGGAAATAACAAACAAATAATTCAAATAGTTTGCAAACAAAGTAAAGTCAGGAAGGAAAATCAGAACACGAAAGTACACATACAATTTAATTATGCAAAGGTATAAGGATGCAGGCTTATGAGACTGGAAAGGAGTAACTGTTGACTGAAATGATGAGATCATAGGGAGATTTAACTTCTTCCTTTTGATGCAATGTTTTCAGTAACCAAAAATTTTCAGTGAGTATGAACAAAAAGAACTTTGTCTTTTGGAACCCAAACCTGAAAAATGTTATCTCTACCTTTCTAAAGAGTTGCCTAGTCTTATTCTGCTGACACAAAAACCTTGCAAAAGCAAAATAATGCTATAATGCATTATTTTAGTTTAGAAGGCTTTTCTTCTTTACATTCTTAGGCCAAATACTACTTCCTATATCTTACTTTGATCCAGAAAGGATTTAATGCACCTTATAAAGAACATAAATATAATAACAAGCACAAATTAAGTCAGAAAACATATTAAACAGAATGAGGCAGATATATAGAGACAGAGACAGGAAACGAATCGTCTGTAAAATATATTGTCAAGTAGAAAAACGGAAACCAATGAAAACAAACAAGATACACAATAGTTTATTCTAGCAACTTTGTTTAAAAAGAAAGAAAAAAAACAGAAATTAAGAAAAAGAAGTACACATGGGAACTTCTCTGACCACCCAGTGGTTAAGATTCTGTGCTCCCAATGTAGGGGGCAAGTGTTTGATCCGTGGTCAGAAAACTAAGATCCCACATGCCACAGTGTGGTCAACAGATTAATTTTAAAAAATGTAATTACCAAAAAGAAAATACGTATGTTCTTACATATCTGTACTTATTTAAACTAACTCTGGAAACAGGAAGAAAGAGAAGAGCAAAGCACAGCAGAGCATCAATAACAATTTGTTTTTAAGTGGGAGAACTATCTTATCCTCTGTTGCCCCCTTCTCCTCTTGCCCTCAGTGGAGATGACAGAGGATGAGACGGTTAGATGGCAGCATCAACTCAATGGACATGAGTTTGACCAAACTCCAAGAGAGAATGAAGGACAGGGAAGCCTGGCGTGCTACAGTTCATGGGACTGCCGAGTCAGACACAACTCAGCGACTGGACAGCAATAACGACAAGTAAGAGAAACAAAGGCAGGAACAAAATCAAACCAAAAAGGTACAGACTCATTTGGGACCAATGATAAGGTTAAGAGCAAGTATAAAATTTACTCAGTCTTCCAGCAGGCAACAACAAAAAGGGAGACCTTAAGAGTTAAACAAATGTAATGCTTATGAGAAAAAACAATCTAACTGCTCAAGAAATTAACCACTATTCTTGGTACTAAGAGAAGAATTTCTCTCTCTGGTCTTCATAAAAAGATGTGGTAAACACTGTTCCTACAAATAGCTACATGAAGAAGCAGCAATCATTACTGTCTCAGAGTAAAGTCACTATAGTATGACAATGATATTATAAGTAGACACTTCAACTTTGCAGCCACCATTGTCTTCTGTCCTAAGCTGAGTAAAAACCTTACCTTGGTTCCATTTGATGTTGCTGAGGAGACTGGTAAGAAGGCAGGGTTTCTGAGAGGAGATCTGGGAACAGATGAAGGTTGGTTGAGGGCTGAAGTAGACACAGAGGATGCTGACGTCTCAGAGGGAGGTGCGTTCTTTTGTATGTGGGGCAGGATATGATCTACTACCCATCCAGAGTAAGACGACAGCTTGGGAAGAGACATACATTCTTGTAAAACATCCTAGAAAACAAGAAAAAGGTTAAGTCCAACTTGCATGTTAACTGATCTAAGCAACCAAAATAATTTTGTCCTTATACTCCACTATATGCTTTACTGAAAATTTAAGGAGTCCTAATAAGCATTAATATATACATACATACCAAGACCCAAAGTAACTGTATTAACAATCAGAGATGAAAAGAAAGTACAGTAGTTTCTTGATAATGATCTCGACTATTATCTTTTTAGAGTATCAGACTAAACAATCCTAACTGCAGAAAAAGGAACAGTTCACAAAGATGGTCATTAAAGTGGACCTGAAAGCAATTTAAAACGTTGGAATGGAAAAGAACACATGAGGAATTTTGAAGTAAACTATGGCATACACACATGACATGAGTTTGAGTGAACTCCAGGAGTTGGTGATGGACAGGGAGGCCTGGCGTGCTGTGATTCATGGGGTCGCAAAGAGTCGGACATGACTGAGCGACTGAACTGAACTGATGGCATACACACTCAGTGAATATTAGTCATTTAAAAGTGCTGACTGTAAATTCTATGTAAGATTCAATTTTTTCCAGTTTTATTGAAAAACAGACATACGTCACTATAAAAGTTAAGGTGTAAATATGATGGTTTGATTTACATAGATTATAAAATGATTAAATAGGTTCAGCTAACATCCATCTTATCACATGAGTGCACGCGTGCCAAGTTGGTTCAGTCGTGTGCAACTCTTTGTGACCCTATGGACTGTAGCCTGGCAGGCTCCTCTGTCCATGGGATTCTCCACGCAACAATACTGGAGTGGGCTGCTGTGTTCTCCTCCAGGAGATCTTCCCGACCCAGAGATCGAACCCACATCTCTTACATCTGCACTGGCAGGCGGGTTCTTTACCACTTAGTGCCACCTGGAAAGCCCATCTTCTCATATAGGTAAAATCAAAAGAAAGAAAAAAGGACTCTCAACGTGTACTCTCTCAACTTTCTTATATATGGCATAGCTGCGTTAGCTACAGTCATCAAATTGTATCTTACATCCCTAGTACCTTTCTTTTTGGATGCCATTTCAAAAAAGTGTTGTTTTGTTTACTTTACATTTCTGATGTTTCATTGTTAGTGTAAAGAAATGCAACAGATTTCTGAGTGTTCATCTTGTATCCTGCTCCCCTGCTAAATTCATTTATCAGTTCAAGCAGTTCTTGGGTGGAGTCTTTAGGGTTTTTTACATACAGTATCATGGCAGCTGTACATAATGACAATTTTACCTCTTCCCTTCCAATTTGGATACCTTTTTATTTTTTCTTGTCTGACTGCTGTGGCCAAGACTTACAATACTATATTGGACAGAAGTGGTGAGAACAGGCATCGCTGTCTCGTTCCAGATTTTAGTAGGAAGTTTTTCAGCTTTTTACAACTATCGAGTATTGTGCTGGCATGTGAGTATGTCATAAGTAGCTTTTATTATGTTAAGATATGTTCCTTCTATACACACTTTGGTAAGAATGGATTTTTGTCATGAATGGATGTCGAATTTGAGTCAATAACTTTCTCCTCGTTCTTTACACCAAAATAAATCCCAGAAGCAATGCTTCAAATGTAAAAATAAAACCACACACACAAAAAATACCGTAAAACAGAAAAAAAATTTAACTGACAAACTAGAAAAAAATATGCAATATATAACTCAAGTAAAGTAATATCATTATCCCTAATACTTAAAGACCTTACAAACTACCAGCAAAACTCCAACAAGAAAATGAGCAAAATGAGCCTAAGAGATATATACTGGCAATTCAAAAATAAAGATATAAAATGGTCTCTTAACACCATTTGGTCCCATCACAGAAAAGGTTGATCAAGGGAGAAGTCACCAATAAACGCTAAGAGTGGAGGTTTGACAAAATACTAATTACATACAAAGGGAAAATGATGAATTTTAAGTGGAAATATCTGGCAGATACCATTCTGACCAATTGATAAGTGTAAGCATCACAAGTGCTGGGATGGGCTGAAGCATTTATGTGCTACGGATTTAAGTTACTGAGAACACCTCATTTCTGCGTTATTTGTGCCAAGAATGCATAACCTGAGTAGACATCTAACAGATTTATGATAGAACTCATAGAATGTAAGGTATATATAGTCTTTAAAACTGTCAAAGACAAACAGAGAAATGCTTTAGAAGTGCTATATATTTCCGTTTGAAGAGACTTCATATCTGTAGCTAGATTACGAGCAACTCGGGAAAAGGCTATGCCTTAAATATCGCGACATTCCCCACCTGCGCGGTCTATTACAGGGTTTAGCACATTAGATGCAGCGACCACGCCCCCACTGTTTCCAGGTGTGCCCGATGTCATCTAAAAATTTGGTCAGGGTAAGAGGAGAAGGGCGCGCGCCACAGAGGAAGAGACGGTTGGATGGCATCACTGACTCAATGCACATAAGTCTGAGCAAGCTCCGGGAGACAGTGAAGGACAGGGTGCTGCCGTCGCCAACAGTCAGGCACGAGTGAGCGACTGAACAACCACCAACAACAACCGTTCACCGCTCAATCCGGATCTCCCAACACTAGAGACGCGCAGTGATAAACTGACCCTGAGAGGCCAGGGCTGCTTTGACAACCAGAGCGGAGGCGCCTAACTTCGGCAGCGGGGAGCAATGAAGCCTTCAGAGAAGAGCATTTCTGAAGGGGAGCTCCTGAGAAGCTAGAATAGTGGTGAGAGACAGAGCAGAAACTCTAGGACACGGCGACGCACACACAGGAACCAAGAAGCGGACGCGTGTTGTGACAAAGAACGCAGGGGCTCCTCGGAGGAGGGCTTGACAAAGGCTAAGGAAGGGCAGAGGCCCCTGACGAGCGGCGGGGTGGGACCGCCGCCCGCTTAGGGGCCACTGCTCACCTCACCCCGCAGCAGCCAATCGCGGTCGTAGCAGAGGCGACCTTTGTCGGAACTGCGCAGAGCCTGCAGAGTTTCCCAGCAGCGACCCTCAGAAGGCATGGCCTGCCCAGCTACAGATCTTTAGACGCGCCGCTTGTGACAACACAAGTCCTCGAATCAGCCGCCCGGAAACAAGTCCTAGCTTCCGCTTCCGGGGCGCACTGGCTGGAGCCGAGTTCAACCCCGCCCCCAACGGCTGCGTGGCCCCGCCTCTCGCATCAAGCCCGCCTACCCATGCGCCTGCGTACAAGACTTGGCCTGTGGCTCCTGCCTCCCGCCGTGGCTTTAGACCTGGGGGCTTCGGTTGGGTGGGCCTTATAGGTTACAGAAAAGTGAATAGGTTTGATGAGGTTGTCAAGTTGGAATCCTCATACACTACCAGTGAGACTCTAAGATAAGGCAGCGCCTGTGAAAGACAGTCTGGCAGGTCCAGGGGTTGACTGTGCCCTTCCACTGCCAGGGAGGCTTGGGTTCCATCCCAAGTCAGGGCATTAAGCTTCCCCATGCCATCCAACCATCTCATCCTCTCTTGCCCCGTTCTCCTCCTTCCCTCAATGTTTCCCAGCAAGAGGGTCCTTTCCAATGAGTTGGCTCTTTGCACCAGGTGGCCAAAGTATTGGAGCTTCAGTTTCAGCCATCAGTCTTTCCAAGGAATATTCAGGGTTGATTTCCTTTAGGACTAACTGGTTTGATCTTGCAGTCCAAGGGACTCTCAAGAGTCTTCTCCAACACCACAGTTCAAAAGCATCAACTCATCAGTGCTCAGCTTTCTTTATAGTCCAACTCTCACATCCATACATGACTACTGGAAAAACCATAGTTCTGATTAGATGGACCTTGGTCAGCAAAGTGATGTCTCTGCTTTTTAATACGCTGTCTAGGTTGGTCATAGCTTTTCTTCCAAATGAGCAAGCATTTTTTAATTTCATGGCTGCAGTCACAGTCCTCAGTGATTATGGATCCCCAAAAAATAAAACCTATCACTGTTTGAACATTTCCCCCATCTATTTGCCATCAACTGATAGGACTGGATGCCATGATCTTAGTTTTTTCAATGTTGAATTCTAAGACAGCTTTTTTACTGTCCTCTTATACCTTCATCAAGAGACTCTTTAGTTCCTCAATTTCTGCCATAAGGGTGGTGTCATCTGCATATCTGAGACTGTTGATATTTTTCCTGGCTATCTTGATTCCAGCTTGTGAACTATCCAGCCCAGCATTTAGCATGATATACTCTGTAGAAGTTAAATAAGCAGAGTGACAATATACATCCTAGATGTACTTCTCTCCCAATTTTGAATGAGTCTGTTGTTCCATGTCCAGTTCTGTTACATCTTGCTGTGCATACAGGCTTCTCAGGAGAAGTTCCATTTGGGTGTGATGAAAATGTTGGAGAATTAGACAAAGGTGGGGGGGTCACACAACTTTGAATATATTAAAAACTACTGAATTATACACTTTAAAAAAGTAAATTAAATCTATCTCAATAAATGAAAAGCTCATCATTGCCTGAGGCCAGCTTTAACTAGGACACTAACTTTTGACCCTTTTGCCCACTTCATGGGGTCTCAGTTTGAGGCAGAAAGGAAAACTCTCGAGTTTAAAGCAATATAAACATTTTTCATTCTCACAAAATCTCTTTTTTGTAATACAATATTTTACAAAGAAAAACCAAACATTTTAGAGAATCCCAGCCACGAAACCAAAGAGAGTTCCCACAGCATCATCGCAGATAGCAGAATCCTACACTGAAAGGGTTTTCATTAGCTTGATGATAATAATGATGAGTTATACAGAAATGTATGCACATTGGTGTAAGTTTGTCAACTGTCTTTTCTCAGGAAGATCTTTCATACATTGTATGAAAGTTCAAGTCTATGTTAAAGATGTGAAAATAGGCTTGGTTTTGTGGCAATGGTAGCTGGTAGTAGTAATTTCAGGGACCTTCCTTGGCAAAATTAAGAGCTAAGATAAAATTTAAGAACAAAACTAACAAAAATCATTGAAAGCTGTAAACTACAAATGTCTCTAAAACTGGGGGGGGGGGGCGGCGGTTCTGGGAGTGCAATCCAGATGCCTGTGTGGGACCATTGCTTTTGGGGACACAGGGGAATTCTCCAGAAGTTCGGACCTGGGTTAGAGTGGCTGAGAGGGAACCAGACTGGATTACCCAGAGGACAATACCATCTAGAATGGAAAGGTTAGGATTCAGCACAGAACACCAAGTGTGTTCTCTTCACTCGGAAGAATACGTTGTTCTTTTAAATACAGGAACATGTGAGGAGGACAACAATAGCCCATCATCTTTCAGAAAGCAATTAACATTTAAAAAATAGCAAGACAGACACAGCCCATCTTCCTCCTAACAGCTAAAGCTGTCTGCCCTCACACACTGAGCAGCACCTTGCCATGTATCTCCTCCGGCCCTTTCACAGGATCGCAAAGCGAAAGCACGCAGAGGAGAAAGCACCGACCCAGTCAAAATCAAAGAGCCTAATGTTCCACGTGCCACGTCCTGACAAAACGTTTACTGGCTCTTGTGCAGTGTCTTACTGAATCATGTTTAGAAGAGGGATCATGTGGGTAAAGGAGACCATCCCATGGAACCTTAAATATTGATTATAAAAGCTTTTTGTAAAACACACACATTTCAAGAATAAACGCATTCCACAGACACAAACCTAGCCAAGAAAAAAATCAGTGAGACTGGGATTGTACTTTTACAAGTACTTGTAAAACATAAACCCTCGAGTGTCTGTAGGGAAGTGCGCGAGGGCAAGTGGCCTTGAGGAAACTTGGCCACAAGTGGGAGGGGAGCACCTTGGAGAGGACACCGTACCCATGCAATGAGGAAAGCAGCACGAGAACGCGAGGCGCAGCGAGGACCTCTGCCTAGCAGCTCCTGCTGGCTGGGGTCAGGGAAAACCCAAGTCATAAAAAAGAAGAGGGCTGGAAAAGGGTCTGGAGGGAAAGTCCAGGCCAAATATTCTCCTGAGAAACGAATGAGCCAATCACAGTGAGTTAAAACCTGACCCTAACAGTAGTAGCTTGAAGGCCTTTTGGGGTAACTAGAACTTTCCATCAGGTGATGCTATCGGAGAGGAGAGAACTAAGTGGGTTCGGCTCCATCTCCTGGTGCTCGAGGCACTTTTCTGGAGTTAGTGGCTAAGACAAGATCCTGAACATACTTCATCTCAGGAAGAGAGAGGAAAACCAATAGGCTTTCCAGGTATGGCTTGCCGACACCTCCGTTGCCACGGCGTCCATCTGAGCTCCTAGCCCAGCAGCGGCTTAGGTGGGAGGAGACCGGGAGCGGATGGGAGAGCTGGTCAGGTAGGGGGCGTAGGGGCCGTCTCCAAACACATTGGCGTAGGACGACTTGAGGAACTGCACATAGTTCTGCATGCTGCGGTTGGTGCTCTCCGACTGCTCCAGGCGGTCTTTCAGGTCCTGTAGGCGGCTCTGGTAGCGGCGATCAGCCTGAGAGAAGGAACGGGCAGGGGGCCACGTGTGTGGAACACCCAGAACAGACCAACCCCAGAGGCCAGGGGATGAGGGCTGCTAATGGGTCGCTTTCTTTCTGAAACTATTCTCAACCTGGATGGTGGTGATAACTGCACAACTCAGAATGTACTCAAAAGCACTGAACTGTACAATCTGAATGAGAGAGTTTTATGGTAAATGCCGTCTTAACAAAGCTGGTAATAAACAAGGGGAGGGGCCTGGAATATCCTGAAGGGATGGGAAAGCGATGGGAAGAAAATAAAACCACGTCATATTCATAGAAACAACAGAATACAGTGCCCTGTGGGCCCCGGGAGGCTCAACCTCAACCCAAGCCCTTCTTGTCTGCTACCACCACCCCAACCCCAGACAGGCTCACATCGTCCCGGCTCCGCCGCAGCTGGCTGAGCTCGGTCTTGGTCCTGCTCAGCTGGGTCTCAAGGTCCAGGATTTTGTTCTGGGCTGCTCGCTCCTTGGAGGCTGCGTGCTCCTTGGTTTGTTCCACCTGCCCAGAAAGCACAGAGGTGGGGCTGGCTTACCTGACACGGGGACACCTGGTAAAGAAGAGGCTGGGCCGCTCCCACTGACCGGTCTCACTGTGGAGAATTCTCTGGAGCCCCAGGGCGGGAGCTAGCTCTGGAGACAACTTCTGCAAGCCTGCTTCACCTGCCCTTTGCCAACGCTCCATGAGTTACCACCTCAGATGTGGAACACCTGTCTGAGGCCCACTCTGGCAGCAATGACAGGAGCAGCTGTGAGTCCAGTGCCAAGTCCTTTACAATCACTGCTCATTTGATCTTCATGATGAATCCGTGGGGGCAGGTACTACTACGATTTGCCCACTTTTCAGATGCGGAGATAGGCTCAGAGAAGTTAAGCGATGTGCCCAAAGACACAGAGCTGCTTAACAACAGATGTGAGACTGACCTGCCTCCTGGCGTCTTCAATGGCACTCTCCAACTGCCTCGCCAGGGTCCCACATTCCCGTGTTTTCTCCTCCAGTCGCAGCTGGGACTGGTGGATTGCCTCTTCCCTCTTGGCAATCACCTGTAGGAACTCGATATTCTGGGCACTGGTCGCCTCCAGTTTCCTAGGTGAAAGCATTCAGTCAGAGTCTGCTGGTCCCACTACGTGTCCTGTTCCACATGGCCGGGGGCTGCCAGCCACACTGGACCGGCGTTCACATCATACAAAGAATCTCCAGGGAATAACAGGAATAAATCAAAGAAATCTGCTGATCATCATGACAGCAAGGAGCTGTATGGAGAGTAGGAGAAGCGAGCAGAATGACAGTGGGCTGTGCCGCGTACGTGTATCATCACATGTAATACGGCAGCTTGCAGCTCAGGAATGTGGTGGGTTCCATTCTGATCCCCACTTTACAAATGAAGCAACTGTGCCACAGAGAGGTGAAGTCATTGGCTCAAGGTCACCACAGCTGGTAGGTCTGTCACCAAACCACACCCCCCCACACCCAACTTCTTCACTGCTGCCACCCTCAGCAAAGGGACTTCAGCTGGACCACTCAACACCATTTGTGACCAGCCATGGGGCAGCAGTGACCATCTCGTGTGCACACATGGTCCCCAATGCACTTCCAGAACACCTTCCAACCTCAGGAGTTCTGTAAGTCCTGCAACCTTCCAGCTGCATCTTTGAGGCCAGCAGAGTAAAGGTGGAACCCAGGGGAGACCACTTGCTTAAAGTCCCTGCTGGCAGGCTGTGTGAGCCACCTGGGCCAACTGCAGCCTCCTGGGATTCCCCGAGTCTTTCATCACTGAAATGAGAGCTCCAGCCCTCATGTTATGGACACTAAAAGCTCTGGAGGAAGACAGTCTAAGTCACAACTTTGCAAGTCACCAGCTATGTGCTCTTGGGCAAGTCACCTAACCTCTCCCCAAGCTCAGTTTCCTTGTATTTAAAATGGGGATAATACCAACTCATATATACTATCCTATACAGCATGATTTTGTACACCAGGTAACATGCTAAGCCCTTTGAGGATTTTCTCATGGAAGATACACAACAACTCCAAGAACCGGACTTCTCCCTACCTTGGTCCCTTTCTCAAGATGAGTAAACGGTGATGAGGTTCAAAAGGATGAAATGATTTGCTCAGGATCACAATGCAGGTAAAGTGGCCAAGTTGTGATCAAAGCCCAGAGATTCTGATTCCAAAACATGAACTCTTTTCCTGACTGCCTCCAATAGTCCGTAAGTAACAGGGAATAGATCAGAAAGGTCTTGGGAAGGGTGACCAGGAATAAAGAGCAGAATGCAGGGGAGTGTCTCCCACCGCAGCACCTGGCCCTGCTGGTTTGCTTGGATGAAGCATGCCTTTCTGATAGGTGGTGCCTATGGGTGGTCTGATCCTTTTTTTAATTTTTCTTTTTACTTTTTGGCCACACTATGCAGCATGCAGGATCTTAGTTCCCTGAGCAGGGATCGAACCCAGGTTCCCTGCAGTGGAAGCGCGGAGTCTTAACCAGTATGGTCTGATCTTGATCACAGTGTCATGGAGCATACCCCCTGGCCGGAGACCACCTTCCTCTCTCCCACAATGCTTACCGCTGCAGTGCAAACAGCTTTTCCTCTGAGGTCTGCCTAGTACCTTCCAGGGCCTTGAGTCCCTCAAACATTTCTGCACACTGAGCCCAAAGCAGCTAAGTGGCTGAAAAGTCTCAGGTCCTAGGAAGAGGACAGAGATCGGACCAAGTGCCTCTAACCTCTCCAGTTCATCCACCTTCAGACTCAGCTGTTTATTTTCCTTCTGGGAAGCCTGATGTTTCTCTCTCGCCATCTCCAGCTTGTCCCCCTGGTGTTCGATCTAAAATGACAGGAACATAGACTGGTTTACGAAAGAACCTCCAGGTACAGCCCTCCCTTATCCCTGTGACCTGTCATCCACACCCAGGAGAGAGGCACGCTGCCCTCAGCTGGCATCCAAGTCTCAATGCACAACCTGGAGGAGAGAGGAGAGTGGGGACAGGTTAGGCCCAACCCCTGAGACCGAAGGCTCTCCCATGCTGAGAGAAGCCAGCTTCGATCCTGAATAGCCACGATGACACATTCTAGTTCAGGAGAGGCCAGTCAGTAGGATCTGGGCAGACATAAGAAGGCAGAAGTAGACAGCAGGCCTAACTGGTCCATGCAACCCACTACCGAGCTTTACCAAGGACGTTGGTGGGACTGCTGATGTCATTCTGCTTAACTGGGGACCAGTGCAAGCAAGGCCATAGGAAATCTATCAAGTCCTTCAGACTGGCAGGTTTGAGAAGTTATCCAGAAGACTCAGACATTCAGGCCTGAAAGGCCTTGAGAGTGCTCAGGTTGAAGAGTAGGCAGGTGATTTAAAGTACTGAGAACATGGGCTTGGGAACCAGACAGAGCCGGCTGGCTTCCAGTCCCTGTTGACAAGCATTATTAATTCAGGAGAGTGTGACCTGTGACCTCAGGAAATGACTTCTCCCCCTCTCTGCCCTTGGCTGCTTTTTGTGAAATGGGGAAAATAAGACCATTCGCAAAGTTCCTGGGAGAATTAAATGAGAGAATGCCGGAACACAGAGCATGTGCTCAAAAAATGGCAGCTACTTCCACTGTTACTGCAAGGACGCAGGTGTAGAGAGGGGCAGGGTCTCACCCAAGGTCACAGTGCAGATGAGAAGCGTACCATTTCTTAGACCTTGCCAGCTTGGTTCCAGGCACCCAAAGATAGATTGCCTCTGGGAGAAAAGCAGTCCTCTGTCGGGACAGAAGCTCAGGCAAGGGGTCTATTCAGACTAGGGAAAGGCAGCTAAAGCAAGAGAAAGATGGAGACAAAGAAAACCTATGGCTTGGTGTCTGCTGGTGGCATGAGGCTTGAGGACAGCAGCAGAGCATTGAAGGGCAGAGGGCGGCGGAGACTTGGAGCACTCGGGGAGCGGCGAGAGCAGGAGGGCCCGGCAGCTCCTATAACTACAATCACTTTGTGCAAACACAAGGCATTTGGCACACCAGACTTTTATTTCACAGCACTGATGATAGCTCACTCCTTTCAGAAAGCGGCAGCCAAGAAAAAGGAAGTGGTCCTCCCTTGGGGCGGGGGGGGGGGGGGCGGCGCGCGTGCAGCTCATCTTGGTAAGCGGGCCCCTGCTCGGGCCAGTTCGTGGGACCCTTTCTGCCAGTCCCTTACCCGGCTGCGCAGGTCTGATATGATGGCTGTGAGGTCAATGTTCTTCCGCTCATAGCCCTGCAGCTGGTCCTGGCACTCAGCCAGCTTAGCCTCTGTGATCTTTAGAATATCGGGCAGCTGCTGCAGGTCAGCCAGCTGGGACTGGAACTGCCTCCGCGCCTGGAGTGGGAGAGAGGAGCCCACGGTTGGGAAGGGCCTGGTGGCTGCAGCAGCCAGACAGAATCCTTGGGAGTGTGGGAAGGCTGCCCTCAGGGCCCCCGGAAAGGGTCCTGCAAGGCCCACGGGCAGAAGTGCAGCCTCCCGGCAGGCCACTAAAAACATCTTAGCTGTTCTCTGGGGGGATGCATTTGGCCACTTGGTGACTGCAGCCTGCTGCTCCTTCACTCACTGAAGAGTAATGGCAAGCATGTAACAAACTCCAGGACCCAGGCGTTTCTCCCTGAATTCATACAACTTACACAGTAGGTGCTGCTGGCCCCACCTAAGCACTCTGAGGATCAAAGGATCATTTGCCCAAGGTCACTCAGTTAGGAACTGGCAGAGCCAGGATTCAAGTCTAGTGTAACCCAAAAGCTCCTAGGAAGGCAGTCACAATGCTCTGGGTCAGAGGGAAAGCTATCACCTATCTGGTCTTCACCCATCCTTGTATTAAGGAGGAGCCTGAGGACTGCAGAGGGGCGGTGACGTGTCCAAGGATATGCAGCCAGGTACTGGCTGAGCCTGGACTCAATCTGTCTCCAAGGTCACTATTAAGATGATCCCTTTGCTTCCAGACAGCCAAGCTGTCTCTAGAAGAATAATGCTTTTTGGGGGGGGAAGGGGACAGGAGGCAATTTTTTGGCTGGCACAAAATAAAAACTTCACACAGAATGCATGCAACAGGCATACCGAAGGCCTGACAGATCTGTGGATCTGAATCCACCTGAATGTTCCAAGCAGGGGAAAATTTTTTTTTTTTTTTTTAAGGAAAACCAGGATGAGAAAGAGGAAAAACGAGGAAGCAGGAGAGAGAAAGAAGAGATGAGAAGTACATTAGAGAGCGTCAATGACGGACAGGAAGGACAGACTGTAGGCCTGGGACTGGGGAGGGGAAGAAGGCGAGCACGGGGAGCAATACCGCTTCAATCTCTTTGTTCATCTCATCTTTAAGGATCTTGTTCTCTTTGTCACAGCGTTCCAGCTGGGCAGCCACTTCATCAGCCTCCAGTCTGGTCTTCATCACCTGGGGACCAACAAAGCATTGGGCCATCTTGGGCAGAGCCAAGTTTTGGTGGGGAAAAAAAAAAAACACCTTTTGTCGGGGAGGCCTTGGGGTGAGCCTCCCTCTATAGCAGGAGGCGCTGCTGCCCCGGCAGGGCGGCTGGCACCAGACAGCCTACCTGACTCTTATAGTTGTCAATCATTCCCTCGTAGTTCTTAACCGATGCCTTCAGCTGCTGGACCTCGATGTGCGCCTGGTTGAGCTTGTCCTCCATTGGGGCGAAGCTAGCCTAGAAGGAAACAAGGTTAAGGTTAACCGGCTTGCGGGTAACCAGCAGGAAAGGTCCCGGAGCAGGTGGCCAAACCAAGCCCTGGCTCCTACTCAGAGGGGCTGGCAAAGGGAAGCCCCACCTACTCGACCCCTGCCAGCAGGTTTCCTCAGAGAGGCACCAGGCGGGGCTCCCGATATGACCAACTCAAGTGAAGACAGATGAAAATAAAGAGATTCCCGTGTTTTCCTGTTCTTAGCACAAAGGCAATGCATTATTGGGAGTTCCTTGGCAGTCCCATGGTTGGGATTCAGCATGTTCACTCCTGGGAGTCAGGATTTGATTAGTTTTTAGGAAACTAAGATCCCGAATGCCTCGTGGCATGACCAAAACAAGGAAAAAAATGAGAAAAAAGGCAACACAGTATCATTAAAGAAAATGGAGATAAAACCCAGAAAAACAAATCATGATTCCTTAGTATATGGCTATATACTGATAGCTGTGTAGATATTTTATTTTTTCCAATAAGCATGGGATTCTATTATATCCAGTGCTTTGCAACAAACTTGTTAATTAACAAGTATGTTGAGAACTACTCTCACCAATAAATGTTCTATAACCCAATGCTCACCTTAGCAGATAGGACAAAATAAAGTCATGGTATCTCAATAAAATAATAAGCACTCATTTAAAAGAAAGAAAGCAAAAGAAAAAAAAGATATCATGAAATGTGGTTGAGTGGGAAAATCAAGCTACAGAATAACAGATTGAAGAATGAAGAATGAAGAATCAGGGTAAAAAAACTGGAATAAATGTACATATACAGTTAAGAGACCTTCGGTTCTGCTATCACATTTTCTGTGATGTTTTCAACTTTCATCTAAGTATATTTCACCTTTGTAATTATGATTACCTCTGTAATTCATGTCTAGGAAAATACACTTCTACAAACATTTTGAAGAGCTACACTGTATTTCACCACACGGACATACTGTCCTTCAAATAATAGCCCAGGTAACTGTTAGACGTGGGGTTGTCTGTCATTTCTCCAACAATTGCACTGCAACAAATGACACACGAGTCCTCTCCCACCTTTTAAATGAAAAAGATGTGTAGTACCAAGGGCTGCCGGGGAGACGCGGAGCAGACTCCTCACACCCCCTGCTAAGAGCGGGAACCTGTGCAGCTGCTCCACTGTTTGCTGCCGTCTACCAAAGGTCAGTGTTCCACCTACTGACCGAGCATTTCTACTCCAAGGTACAGGAAGCTGTACCGCCCGGACGACCGTCGGCAGCAGGATGGATAAATGTGTCATGGTATAATCCCTACAACGGCACAATGCGCAGCACAGAGAGGGATGGACCACTACGCACGACGTGGATAATGTCCACAGACAGAACACCGAGGAAAAGCCACAAGGGCCAAGCTCAGAGTTCAAAACCAGGCCAACCCATCTGCAGTGACGGAAGTCAGGAAAACCGTTCCGTTAGCAGGGGGTATTTGTAACTAGGTGAGGTCACCGGGGTGGCTGGCTTTAAGGTTCCATCAGGGTGACTAGTGGACAAAGTATGTCTGTTTTGTGTACCTTTCTGTATTATACTTCCTTAAATCTATCTTAACAAAAATCAGTAAAAAAAAAAAAAAAAAAAAGACACTATTGCCCAGATCAGTTAAAAAGCAAGATCAAACCTGGCTCTGCAATGTCAACCTCTGTTCGCTGCCTCTCACTACTGGGTTGCTGGAGGGAGCTGAGCGAGTGGTTAAAGCTAGTTACAGCCCCAGAGTCAGACTGAAGTTCAAATCTGAACTCCCAATACTGCCAAGGGCAGAATCTTGGCAAGAAACTAAAACTCGCTCTAAGCGGTCTCCTTATTCTACAAAGTGGAGTAATTATCACATTATTGGGAGGTTACAGTGAGAGTGAATGCATGTGGATGGTCCAGCAGTGTGCCAGGAGCATCAGTGTTAACTTCAAGGTCAGATCCACCTCACATGCACGGGCTGAATGTCATGTGGGGCACTTCACCCGCCTCAGCCCCGACACAGGACCGCACTTCCTCCCCTAAGGAAACTGTAGCAATAGCGTGGCAGACATCCTGTTCGGGTCCTGCAACTCTACAAGGTTTGGTCAGAACTTGAATCGGGTCTCCCCGACTCCAGAGGAAGCCTTCTTAGCCCACTGCTGCCTCCAGGCTCTTGGAGGCCCCGGTGGTCATTTCTGGGCCCAACCAGGAGTGCCCAGCCGTCTGCTCTCTACCCGAATGTCCCGGGCCCGGCCCTCACGACCCACCTTTAGCCTCTCGTTCTCTAGCTTGAATGCGGAATACTCGGCGGTCTGCCGGTGCAGTCTCTCCACCAGGCTGTCCCGGTCCTCCCGCATCTTCTCCTCCAAGGTCTGTTGTTGGTTTACGAGATCTGTCACCCGGCTGGAAGGTCACAAAGCGAAAGCAGACACAGTCAACCCCACGGGCTATGAGCAGCCTGCATCTCTGTGTGGAGTGGGGCCTGGGGTTCCTTCCCAGGTCACCCATGTCCCTCTCCTTGGCACCCGGGCTGCTCCCAGTCTCCACTGCAAAGAGCAGCTGCCCCCACATTGGTGCCCGTGGTGTTCCTAGGTAGCCTGCTTTCATATAACAGCCTTTAACATCTACCTCCCTTCCCACGCCCCTCCCAGAAGCCTTCTCTGTTCTAATCGTCCTCCAAGGCTGAGACACTGTCTGAAGACAAGGGTCACGGATGCGGTCCCTTCCCAGCTCCCCACAGCAGTTCCTGATCTCTTAGCCCATCAGGAACTGAAGTCAGGACAGAACTCCCAGGCTCAGAGGTCAGGGGTACCCCCCAGGCATCCATCTCCCTCACACACACATCACACTGGGGTTCCGTCTCCCCTAGGTGAGGGCAGGTACCACAAAGCAGTAAAAAGGCACACGGCTTCCCCCCCTCCCCTTGCCCTAGCCCCTCTTCCCCCACCCTCAGGCCCTCAGCAGGGGCTCTAATCCAAGAACCGAGACTGAGGCCTCGGAGGAGCCTAAGGGCTCTTGACTAGAGACCCACCACCGCACCTTTGCACAGCATGTGCTCTGAGCATTGAGAAATTATAGTTCGCCATTCAGCAAATGTTTTGCAAGTACTAACCAGGCCCAAGCAAATGCATTCTATTGCTTCACCAGCAAATGTCCGCTCAACTTGAAAAACCCAGTTCAGACATCCCACCTCAGGACATGTCCTCCGTGATCCCTTTCATCTGTACCTCAGATCCTTCTGCCTTAACTATCCGTTTTCTCCAACTAGAGGGAAAATCCCAAAGGTAGTGCCCTGCATAAGGCCCGGCATTTAGCAAGTTTCCCAGGATATGTTTGCCAAATTGAGTTGAAAACAACCAAAGGTAGGTATTCCTCAGGCAAAACATTCCTGACCTAGAGACCAACTTAGCTCCCCTGCGACCCCTTAGCCCAGGGAGTCCAGGTCTCTGTAGCCCTGTCTCCTCCTGCAGTACAAGGTTAACGCCATGGGGAAGGCAATGCATTTGTTTCTTAACTGCTGTAACCGTAAAGGCGAATACACAGCCTGGTACATAGTAGCTGCTCAATAAACAAATGAATGGACACATGAATTCGGCTGAGCCGGAGAATGGTCACTGTTGATAGTCACCAGTGATGAGGAAGGGGCGTCAGTCACCTTCAACTTGAGGCCACTTTTGCCCCCTACTCCCAGGCCGAACCTCTGACCTACTGACTGGCAGACAAAGAGAAGCTTAGAGAAGACAGGGCAAAGGCAGAAACCAGCTGCCCTGTCCCCCAAGAACTGGAAGGAGGACACCACTGTGGCTGGGCCTGTTTCCCTGCTGTGTAGGTTAGGGCCCTGCTCTGGCCCAGGTTTGAGCAGAGAAGGCCCCTCCGTAGTGCCCAGCAGGGGGTAGGACCCTGGGGCAGGGCTGGAACCAGGGCCTACCTCAGGGCCAGTCCAGTGCAGGCCTGGACCAGAGGAGACAGACGGCACCCGTGTGGCCCACGTGAGCTGCCTCGGGATGCCTGGCACCAGGCACGGGCTCACCCCCTCCTCCAATCGCCCCATGCCCTCTCCTCACACAGACATACTCGTTCAGGACAATAATTTCCAGCTCAAGGTCTCCTTTGTCTTTTACAACTTGGTTATAGCGGCTCCTCCATGACTCCAGAGTGGATAAAGCTTCAGCGACATAAAGATCCTGGGAATAGGGGACAGTAGACAGGGTCCGTCGGTCAGGTGTCAGCACTGAGGCCAAGGGAGCCAAGGGTCGTCCCAGGCCACACCCCTCACCCTGATAATGTAAACCCCACCCCTGCAATTCCTTTCTAGAAGCACTGAGACTAAAGCAGGAGCCAGATGCTACTTTTCCGTTTCCAGCATCACACGCACCCTGCCTGCAAATCCATAACCATCGTTCCCACCCGTGATACTGATGCGGTTAGAACGTCCCACAAACCTTCCACTTGTCTCCAGCCAGCTCCCCTCCCCCATCACCACCCTTTTAGCTGTTTACTCCCTGACTGCCTCTTCCTCCAGCCAGCCACCCGTCCTCCCAGCTCATTCACCCTCTCCACTGCCATCTATTTCTCCACTTGCCCGCCCAGCCACCTTTCTTGAGCTTTTCACCTCCACCTGCCCATCCGCTCCTCATCTATCCACCGCCCCACCCCTCCGTCCCTTCCTCGTCGGCCTGCCCTCCTCAGGGAGGCCGCTACCTTGTCAGCAAGTTGCACGTGCAGCTGCTCAGCATACTCCTCGCTCTTCTCGGCTCTCTCTTTTTGGGCTCGGATGGCTTTCTTCAAGGACTCTTTGTCTCGTTCTCCCTTCTGCTTCAGTTCCTTCAGCTGCTCCATGATGGCCTCCACTTCCGCCTTGTGCTGGTTCCCGCTGCGCTCCAGGTTCTGGGAGACAGGGACAACGGTGGAGGACAGACAAAGGAGAGAGATGAGAAGTCCGGGGGAGGGTGAGGTGGGGCGGGGGTGCAGCAAAAAGGAGGAATGAGGGAGAGAGAAATCAGGTCAACGGTGTGGGAGGCGATGCAGACCAGAGATGTGAGGGCCCTGCCCAGCTCCCCACAGCACATCTCCCATTACGGAACCCACTGGGTCTTAAGTGTTAAGACAGAGCTCTTCTGGCATCCTTCCTTGAACTCCCAGTACAGTAGTCAGAGATATTCCTCAGTTACTCAGCAGAGGTGTGACCTTAGAGGGTCCCTGGCTCAAAGACGTCAGCCCCCCACCCCCACCCCACCCCATGGGTAGTTAGGAGAACTGGAGGCCTAAGAGATTAAGTGACTGGCTCAGGAGCATGGCACCCAACTGGTCCCTGCTGGGAAAGACACCCAAACCCCTGCTCTTGCCCCTGGCCCAGAGTATCCCTTGCCACTGGCTCAAAGTGCTTTGGCAGCAGTGCCCCCTAAACCTTTGGGAGCAAATCCCGAACGTGAGCGCCTTGGCCAGGCCAAGGCCCCTGGACCGCCAGGCCCCGCCCTCTCCCTTTCCCACTGGTGGGCCAAGCAGGTACCTTGATCTGCATACACAGGCGACTGTTCTCTGCCTCTTTGCACCGAAGCTGTGCTTGCAAATGCCCCCGCATGGTCTCCATGGACTTGGAAAGCTCAGATGCTGTCTTTGCTTGAGCCTTTGGAGAGACGGAGAAAGTGACAGAGCCAGGATTTGAACCCAGCTCTGCGATTCTAGAGCACACTCTACCCACGACCTGGGAGAATGCACTCTCCCGGCCCAAACGGAGGAGCAACCGTCAGGGATGGTACCTTCTCACATTGTATTTCCTGGAGGAGCTCTTCCACCTCCTTGTCTTTGTCTTGCAGCAGTAATAGCAGGCGCTGGGGAGAACAGACTGTCATGAGCTCCCTGGGAAGGGAGAGGAGGCTCGGCCCAGGGAGGACAAAAATCCTGTGTGCCTGGCCACTGGGCTCAAGTCCCAAAGACACTGGCCCATGTCACAGAGATCTGAGCAAGAAGCACCTAACATCTGTATCACAATTTTTTTTATAACAATTTAAAATAATGTTACCTGTGGGAAACACTGACACACACACAAAACACTAAGGAATGCCCACAATCTCCCACCCAGAGATAACCACTGTCAACACAGATTAGAAAGCCAAATACATATTTTGTTGTATAACCATGTTTACCATAGTGTGATTAACCTTAGTATTTCAGTTTACTGATGTATCATAATTTGACAAGGCTCTCGAGCTGGGAATCCATGTTTAGGCATTATCACCATGACCGCTGAATCCTAGTGATGTTCAGCCAGGCACCAAAGCCAAACCTTGGGAATCATGGTCTCTATTTCTTTCTCTCTCTCAGAACCTCACAACAGACATTAATACATCTAATGCTCCAGAAAGTCTTGAAGTTAAACAGCTTGTTGAATGAGCCATTCAGGCTGGTCAGTAGTTTCCCACATTTATTTGGCTATATATCACTACCCCCCTCTTTTGTTTCTTATACCCACTAACACTTGAGGAACTCAAGGTTCCATGGAACAGACTTTGGAACGTGCTGCCTTGGCAGAGATTCCTTGGGAGAACTGGAATTTGGGGGTCAACAAGTCTACACTGTAATACAAATGAGGAAATGCAGAGAACAAACTGATGGCTTACAAATCCATCACCATCATCACCCTCCCTCAGGCTGGTGTCCAACTTGGTGATTCAAGCTCTCAAGTGAGCAGGTAGACAAGCCCGGTGGAGCAGGAGGGATGGGAATATCTGCTTCATATTTTTTACAGATTTGAAACTAAGACCCCCCAAAAAATCAGAGCAAGGCTCCAGCCCTTCTGCAGCCGCTCAGCACCTCTATGCTGCCGCCTATACCCGCTCCGGCAGGTAGGGGGCACTGTGTCTTACCGCTTTCTCAGAGTCCGCCTCCGCCAGCCGTTTCAATAGTGTCCCTTGTTGCTCCATCAGTCTTTCGGAATCCTTTAAGGGAAGGCAGGAAAAGCCAACTCGTTAACCAATAAACTGAGATGTCTACTTCCTCTAGATCATATTCCTTTCCTGAAAATTATATTTCTCATGAGGGAAGTAATGAATTATATACTCATCGTAAAATACTTAATGAACCCCTCACACCCACTTCCAAACCCAGCCCTACAGTGGCGAGTTTGGTGACTGCCCCGCTCATCCTTTCTCTCTGCACTTACACAGAGCTACATTTAGAGAACTATCTTTTGGGAGGTGAGGGGTGGGAAGGGATTAATGTGTAATTTTACCAAAATGATATCTACCATACTGTAATTCTATCTACAACTGGATTTTTAAAACACATCTTTATTGAGATATAAATTCAGATATAAGTCATCCATTTAAAATGTACAATTCAATAGTTTTTGGTATATTTGGTAAAATGTAACAAACTTTGCCACCATTTTTAAGTGTAAAATTCAGTGGAGTATGGTACATTTACAATGCTGTGTAACCATCACTACCATCCGAAAGAGAAAAGGCAAAGTATTAGTCGATCAGTTGTGTCCGACTCTTCGCGACCCTATGGACTGTAGCCTGCCAGGCTTCTCTGTCCATGGAATTCTACAGGCAAGAATACTGGAGTGGGCATGCCCTCCTCCAGGGGATCTTCCCAACCCAGATATCAAAACCAGGTCGCCTACACTGCAGGAGGATTCTTTACTGTCTGAGCCACCAGGGAAGACCCACTACTCTCTGGTTTCAGAATTTTTTCATCATCTAAAAGGAAACCCACACCTGTCAATCAGTCAGTCTCCATTTTCTCTTCCTCCCTGCCCCCAGCAACCCCCAATCTGTCCTTTTTGTGTGTAGGGGTGGGGTGGGGTGGCATGCCACATGACCTGCAGGATCTTAGTTCCCTGACCAGGGACTGAACCCGGACCCCAGCAGTGAAAGTGCCAAGTCCTAACCACTAGACCACCAGGGAATTCCCCAACCCCTAATCTCCTTTCTGTCTCTAAAATGCAGTGGTATTTCTAACCTCTCCCCATAACTTTTGGGCAATAAGGTGGCTCTTGGGTTTTGCAACTATAAATACCAGGTTTTGCAACTGTAAATACTGTAGCAATAAACATGTTGAGCATATACCATGGTGTCTCCTCAGGACTGACACAAAGAATAAGAATGGCTGGGCCAGAAGGTTTGTGATTTGTGACAGCTGAACGCCCTGCAAAATGCCTGCAATGACTCACACGGCTTCAAGCAGGATGTGAGCGCACCGGGCAGTAGCCAGCCTCTATCTCTTGCCAGTCTTGCCAGCATGAACCTGTCTGTTAATTCGCACTTCCCTAACTACTAAATAACTCTCATGCTTATTTAGCCACTTAGGCTTCCCCTTCCCCAGACTGCCTGCTCACACCCTTGCCCACTTTCACACTGAGCTGTGTCTTTGTGAACTGTCTCTATTCTTCCTCCTGGGCACCTGAACAAAGTACCCCTAGCAGAAGGCTCACTCCTCTTTCTGTTTCAGTCCCTCAGTTCACCCTGACAGGCCAAGAGAAAAGGGCTCCCTGGTCCTGAAATGTCCTGGGGACCCAGGAACTGAAAGAAGACAGCACTGTGGTTTCTCCAGCAACAAGAGGCAAAGAACACAGGACAAAAGCCTGGACCGGGAATCCAAAGCCTGCAGCTGATCACTGCAGGATAGCCATGACGCCCTCTGAGCCTCCAGGGGACTCTACACAGACTAAAGCGCAACCACAGCAAATCCCCCATCCTATGGAGCCAGCACTGTCACCACGCCCATTTCACAGACCAAGAGACTGAGGCTGGGAGAAGTGAAGTCAGCTGCCTGAGATCACACAGTAAGAAACGGCAGAGCTGGGCCCAAAGCCAAAGGACTCTAGAGCTGGAACACTGCTCCCACAACTCTGAGCACTCCCCAGGAAGCACTGAGATGGGGGTGCAGTCCCGAGGGCCGCACAGGCAGGAGGAGGTGAGCGCTGAGACAGAACTAGGGACACCCACTATGGTAGAAGTTTAAATTAGCTGACCCTTCAGCTCTAACTGGAGAATCTGGGCTTCCAGGCTGGTATAATAGAAGGTAAGAAGTCAAAAAGGGGAAAAAAACTGGTAGGAAGAGGTTTTCTGAAAGCCCCTCCAGTCCCAGGACAAGCAGTAGCATCATCCACCATTTATCAAGCACCCACTGCATGCCGGTAGTACATACAATCCTCATCCAGGCAACATCTCTAAATCTCTTACCACCCCATGGATGCTATTCCTATTTTATAGGTGGGAAAACTGAGGCCCAGAGAGGTTAAAAATCACCCCCCATGAACACTGAACTAGAAATGAGACAGAAATATTTTAAGAGGATAATTTAGCTGTAACTAGTAAAAGTCATAGAAATATATTCTAGAAACCCTCAAGTTTCTTGACACCAGAATAGACCAGACGAATGTGCAAAACAACACTGCTTGTGAGCGCAAACAACTGAAAATTGTCTCCATCAATGGAAGGGTGAGCAAGTAAGTTGTGGTACTGTCATAAAACGGAATAAAGCAGGGAAAATAAACCTTAGGTTTCAAGGATAAAAATGGATAGATCTCAGAAAAACATTGACTGAAAAAAGCAAACTCAGAAGAATACATATAGAACAATCTCATTTATGTCAAGTTGGAGAACATGCTAAACTATACCATACATTGCTTGAGGATGCATACCCAAGAGAAAAACTATCGGATAAAGCAGATAAAGTTCCCCTCTGATGGGAAGGAGACAAGGTTATTGACAAAGGAGACCAAGAGGGATTCAGCCATGTGGACAAGGTTTTGTTTGGGAAGTTGGATAGCAGGTACACTATCATTTTAAACGTTAATTTTTAAAATAAAAACAAAGGACATTGACACTGCTTCTTAAAAAAAAGATGGTAAAATAAGAAAAATAGGGAATTTCCTGGCAGTCCAGTGGTTAGGACTCTGAGCTTCCACAGCAGGGGGTATGGGTTCGATCCCTGGTCAGGGATCCCACAAACTGCACGAGGCAGCCAAAAAAAAAACAAAACCCTAAACAAGCAAACAAAATCTAAGAAAAATACCATCTCATCAGGACTGGCATTTTGAGATCCAGGTACCCCTTTGGGTTGAACCAAATGGGAAGAGAGAAGTTATACTGTTAAATAACAGAATTTATACTGTTAGTCTTTTCAGAATCATTTGCTAACATAAAATATATTACAGAGACCTTTTTTTTTTTTTTTAAAGAAAACAAAGTGATATTATACAATGTATCTGCCAGCCATTACGCCTTCTACTTTTCTAAAACTCAGGTCTCCTCCACTGCCTGCTTTGCCACACGAACCATGGGATGGACTAAAACCCATCCCTGACTCCCCACTCCCCATTGCCCTTCTGACTTCCAAGGTCCTTCCTGTACTGCCAGGCCCACTTCAAAAAGGAAGCCAGCCTATCTACCAGATGCCCGGCATTTCATGTGACTGATTTCAGCCAATCTTCTTATGACCCCTCAGGTCAGGCATGCACCGAGAATATTTTCTTTTTAAAGACAGGAGCCTGCAGGGCTGGAAGGGCCCAGGTTCTGTATGGGAGCCTGGGTGGGGCAGGGGCCACTGCTCACCTCTTTGCAGTGTTGTTCCCTCAGCAGGTCTCGGAGAGTGCGGTTGGTCTCTTCAAATGTGCTCAGCTTCTGCAGGAGAAGTTCCTTCTGCCTCGTTAGGGTGTTGATGTCCGAGCAGGTCATCTGTTTCTCCTGGAAGACAGGAGACAGTCTTGCCAGGCACAAGGGGAGAATGGAAGAGCTCGCACAGGGAGTTTCCATGGGGAACTTAGGAGTCCCTGGTGCCAGGAAGCCTGGGCAAGAAGAGCTGGGCAAAGACAGCTGCAGGAGGAAGACCAGAAGGGATGGGCTGGAGCTGAGCCTGCCAATGGTGCCAGGTGGAGAAAGGGGCTGGAGAGCTCAGTGTGGGCGAGCGCAGTTAGGGCAGGCTTCCTGGAAGAGGTGCACTTCCTGGACGATACACTTGGTGCCTGATACTTGCAGGAATCAGACAGATGCCTGGATTTACTGTGATCCCAGGAGACCCATGATGACATCTCCTCGGAGGCCCCGGCTACCAAAGGTCATCTTCGAGGGTCAGGCCCCAAAAGTGAGAAGAGGGGAGGGGGTGCTGAGGAGTTAAGAGTGCCCTGCCTGGCCTGAAGATGTCATAAAGTCAGCATGATGACTGTGTAAAGATCCCGCCACAGTCTGCAGGTGGCCCCTCTCTGGGCCCAGCCCTGGGCTGGGCAGCTCTGGTGGCCGCTTACCGATTTCAGTTTCCCGATGGTGTCCTTCAGGGCCATGACTTGTTTGGCAGCAGCAGCCCCGTCCATCTCAGCCTCCACCAGCTTGGACATGAGGCACTCCTTCTCCTGCTGGAGGTGTTTTTTCTGCAGCCTGGGGCCAGAAAGAACAGGACCCTGTGAGCCACCCCCCCAGGGCCCTGCCCACCTGAAGCTCTGAGGCTCGCCTCACAATGCCCTGCGAGCCTCATCTCCTGGTCAGGGCACAGGAGTGGGGGAGGGGGCAGGGATGGCCCTTCAGGCCTGCGTGGCCTTCTGGAAGGAAATGTGGTCACCAGAGCGGGGCCTCCATACCAGGTGACGTGCTGCCACCTGCTTGTCTCTCAGAAACCAGTGTCACCACAGCCCCTGGCTACTGCCGAGGCCACCTAGCCACCATCTTCAGATCCACTTCTGAGCTCTCCCCTCCACTCTCCCTGTGTCTGGTCACACCGCTCCCTTGCTTCCAACACCCTTCAGTGGCTCCCAAGCACCCTCTATGCAAATGCCTCCAAGTGGGCACCGAGAGCCCTTGCCAACCTCTGTGGCACCCCTGCCCTTGGCGCACCCTGTTCCCCTCGCTCTGGCCCGCTTTTTTCACTTCTCAGTCACAGACTCCTCCCACCTTGGGGCCTTCCCGGGACACGACCCTGCGACCGGCCACGTCTTCTGCCCCCGCACCCACCTGCCTGGCCCCTAGCTGTCCTGCGGGACTCCTGTTTTCCTCCAGAAAGGTCTCCCCGATCCCCTCCCCCACTGCACTCTGCGGGGAGTCAGGAGTGCGTCAGCGGCCCTGCGGGCCCTGGGGCCCGGCGTGCGGGCAGGCGCCGGGGCACCGGCTCACATGGTGTAGTCCTTCTCCTCCTTGATGCGCTCGATGTTGTGCCGCAGCACCGTGTTCTCGTGCTCCGTCTCGGCCAGCTCTTGGGCCACCTCCTCCAGCTCCTCCTTCCGCTCCTCCAGGAACCTTTTGGCCATCTGGCGCTCTCCCTTCTGCATCTTGACCTGTGTGGGGGCAGGCAGCCAGGGGCCACTGAGGGGAGGCGGCCCCTCCCCACATCTCGAGGCCTGTCGCTCGGGACCAAGGCAGGGCACCTCGGACTGAGCGCACAAGTGTCATGGCCGGGGGTGGGGGTGGGGGTGGGGGTCCTCCGGGCGCAGCTCAGTCAGGAGTCACAAAGACCCTGGGCGGTCACTGTTCCTCTCATCTCCTCACTGTGGAAATGGAGGGGGCGGCGCCTGGGTGACTTTCTGCTTGGGGAAGGAGCCAGGATGCAAACGGTGGTTCAGCTGGCACACCACCGGAGGAGGTGTCACTAACAGGCCCCCGCCCCGCAGGCGGGGAGGAAGGCAGGCCTGTTGCCAGGCAGCCACCAGCCCCAGGTTCTCTGGGGAGGGCCCGTGGGCCCTGGGCATAGGGGGCGACTAAGGACACGGGCCCCACCAGCAGCCACAGCCTGGAGTCCACTGCCACGTCCCCGCCAAAGACACAGCCCAGCAACTGAGGACAAACTTCCTTTGCCTCTCGATGGAGAGGAATCCCAGGTTGCCCTGACTACCTCCACAGGGGCCTCTGAAACCCTGGGAGGCCTGCAGAGGCAGCTGGAAGGGGTGTCCACCAGGACCCCACCTGACAGTCTCCCACGGCCTCGGGACACTAGGCAGTCCAGACCCCTACCTCCCTCACCTCAGACTTGAGACAACCAACCGCGTTCATTAAACTGTCAATCTTCTTATCATAACGGTTCATTTTACAGTGGCCGGAGTCGTCATCTTCTGTAGAGAGGTCACTTAACCGCATCACGGAAACCAGCTTTTCTGAAGATGGTGGCGTGATCTCCAGGCAGTGAGGTGGATTCTGATGTAGAGGAGGGAGAAATACACGCGCTCACAAGGCAGAACTGCAGCCACTGGTCCCACCAGCCCGACTGCCCGCTGGGCAGGAAGAGCTGAAACCGCTACAGGGCAACCACAGGGACCCCGGAGGAAAGGACACACCAACCTTCTTGGTGGAACGTTATCTCATTACCTACCCTCGCTTAAATGATGTTTCTGAAGCTCTTCTAATATAGAAATAAAAAGCCTGCGTTACAGTGTCAAGTTTAAAATGAAGGACATAACAAATCGGCAAAAACGGTGATTCCCAAAGATGGCAAGAGTTTGGGGCAGGAGATACTTTCAAACACCTTGGGTAGACATGAAATACGGCAAGTTTTTTAAAATGAATATGAATACATGATAGTGGATAATTGCAAAGGCACACAAAGCTTCTCTAACAGGTATTTTAAGGACAAGTGGAGATCTGAATTTAGACCCAACACTATATGATTAATAAATGAAGTTGGGAAAAAAAATAGAAATGAACTTTTTAGGATTAATCATTGCTATTTTGGCATGGAGAAAATGGTTTTAGAAAAGCATACAGACTAATTTAGGGTTAGTGTGTCTGGAAAATATTTACTTTAATATATCAACAGAAAAAAATATTTTTAAAAAATGCATGTGCCCCTTGGAGAAGTTTATGTAAAGCTGAGTAGTAAGACCTTTGAGACTTCAAAAAGAAATTCTAATCTAGGGGCCAGCATTTCCATGGGGTTTTGATACATTGAACTTTTTGACTCTCTCATTCTATACATTTATTCCAGTGCATTAAGTAATTGTTATTTCTCATTATTTGCAGTTTTTTGCTTCTCTTAAGCTAAGGTGGTTAAACTTCTGTGCCAATTTCTAGGGCAAGACGATGGCTATCAGGAATAAAAGGATGTGTTTTACAAGCGTGTAGCTGGTATGTCAAACAAGTAAAACACATAGGGTGCAATTTTAAAATGTATGTGCTCTTTATCCCAATATACTGTATTTTGAGGGATTTATCAAGAATAACTAAGAATGTGAATCAATATTTAAACTCAAGGATATAGATATTTAAATTAGGATATAGATAAATGTACAAGAAGATAGTACAAGTTAAAAACTTAACAGTACACAAATGTACACACAATGGAATAAGGCCTTAAAAAATAATGTACAATGTAAATATAGTCAAAATATGAGGGAAAAAAGGTTGTTCAATAAAACATAATCCCACTGCTACAAAAATCAGAAGAATGAGTATATTCACAAGAAAAGATCCGGAAAGCTGGCACCTAAAGTTACAGGGGTCTTCTCGGGGTGGTGGAATTACAGGTCTTTTTTACTTTCTTCCCTGGGCTGATTTTGATTTTCTGATTTTTCAACAATGACTGTGCATTGCTTTTATAAGAAAAAAGTTATTCTTAATCTATAAAAGGAGAACAATAGGAAAAATATATAGATGGTACGATTATAATTTAAAAAAAGAAAAAACTCCGCAGCAGAAAAAGTGATGATAAATGCACGAAAATAGTAACAGTTTCACTAGTTTCGTTCAGGGGTGGGAGCGAGAACAGGACCAGAGAGGACCTTCTGAGGAAGCCGGTGATGCTGTTTCTGGAGGCGACAGTTACACAGTTTGTGAAAAGTCATCAAGCAGCACGCTTCTGATGTGTGCGCTCAATTACAAGTGACTGTCTCTTTTATGATATTTTCAATTTTCCATCATAAAAACAGATGACTTGCTTAATAATAGAGGGGGAAAAAAACTCAGACGTGCTTTCTCCCAAAGATATCTTAGCTACCAGAAGAGGTTTTAAAAATCAAACAACAACAACAAAAAATCAAACAAGAATCCCCACATCACACAGCAGCTACTGGAGTCCATGGCCAGCTCCACCACAAACGTTCTCCTCCTAAGGTCTTTTCTCTCTTGTCGATAATGGAAAGGGGGGGCTGAGGCCTGCTGGGAACATAGAAGGCCACTGAAAAGCCGAGAGGAGCTAGTCCGAGAGGACGGCATGAGAGACAGCTACTGCTCAAGGGACAGTCAGGCATGTCTCTGGGCCCCTCCATTTCCAGGAATCTGTGGCCCCAGGCCTGGAAGGGGCACTGAGCTTTCCAGAGGGGACCACAGCTCCTAGTAACCCATGTCAATAGGAAGTCCATTTCCACAGTGGCATGACTTTTGATGTTTATATTTCAAAAAACTACCTAAGTCTCTTCACTAAAAATTTAAAAAGTGTTTTAAACTATAAAATACATTATGTGATAAAGACATTTAGGCAGCCACAAAAAGATAAAGCAGTAAAGCCTCCCACACCCAGAGGTAATCACTGCTTACTACTTCTAGTACTGCCTCCCAGAAAATGTTTGTACATACAAACATATTCATTCATACACACGTGGACACACAGATGTCCTTTTCTGCACAAACAGGGCCACACCCTCCATGCTGTGCCACCTGGTGCTTGGAGAGACATCCTCCTTGATCCAGCAGCAGTTGTGTGGCATCCCATCGCATGGATGCACCTTGATTTTAACCAATACCCTCCTAACAGTTAGATGGCGTCTAATTTTTCCCTAATACAAATGACGCTTCAGCAAACATCCTGTTACACACAGATTCCTGTGCTCTTCTGTGACTTTCTGAGCGTTAATTCCCAAGTGCAGAACTAAAGAACCCGTGTTTAGATAAATGCTGCCAAACCATCCACTCAAAAACTAAAAAGATTTGGTGATACCCCCATATGCTTGTCAACAGAAGATATTCTGAATCTTTTCAACTTCCTTCCACTCAACAAAAATGACAGCTTGCTATTTTTTCGAAAACGTAGTTGGCTCTAATTTACATTTCACTGATTGCTAGTGAGGTACACATGGTAGAAAATCTTAGAAATCATTTTAATTCCAATCTTCCTTGGAGAGAGATGTCAGAACACTTTTCACGTACTCCCAAGAACACCAAACTCCCTTTGTCTCTTAGGGATTAAATGAGTCAGGGAGTCAAGAGCATGAAGTATGAAGTAAACGTCAAAGTAATTATGATTATTTCTAATTTTAAAAGTAATAAGCTCTCAGAAAAAGAATAAATCTTTCAAAATAGAGCAGGCATCATCCTCTTAAGATATAGTCATCCCTCGGTATCCACAGGGATTGGTTCCAAGACCATCATGGATACCGAAATCTGAGGGTGCTCAAGTCCCTTATGTAAAATGGTGTAGTATTTGCATGTAACCTAGGCGCATCCTCCTGTACACTTTAAATTCTCTCTAGATTATTTATAATACTTGACACAATGGAAATGCTATGTAAATAGTTGCTGGCACACAGTAAATTCAAGTTTTGCTTTTTGGAACTTTCTGGATTTTTTTAATCTCTGGAAGGTTGAATCCACAAACGCAGAACTGGCAGATATGGTTGGCCGACTGTAGTCTCAAGGGCTTTACTTGTCTCAATCATGAGATTTCAGTCTAAAACACAGCCACAGGCCTTGTCTTATGGTTGGGTTTCTTCAGTGCAATTGACCAGAATCTAAGCGTAGAGGGCAGAGCTGCCAGTTTGCAGCTGAAACCCCAGAGCACAGCAGTGTCTCAAGAAATGCATGAATTACTGCACAGAAGGATGGACGGACAAGCAAAATGTGTTGAGGCATGGCCAAAAAGAGACAACAATTCTCCTGGTACCTTTGCAACTAATACTGAAGGCACTTATTCCTCAGGAGACTGTTCCAATGTATGTTTTTTTTAAGTTTCTGGCCACTCCACGCGGCATGTGGGATCTTAGTTCCCTGACCAGGGATAGAACCTGTGCCCTGTGCATTGGGAGGGCTGAGTCTTAACCGCTGCACCACCAGGCAAGTCCCTATTCCAATGGTTTTGATACTATCTACAGAGCTAAGTGCATGGTCTCTTATGCGGGCGACCACAAAAGAGAAGATGCCTTCCTCGATGTGTACATTCTGGTATACATTTGTCAAGTCCGCTTCAGACACTAGCACAGTATCAGCTCCTCACACACAAATCAGAGAGGCTCCGGGTGCCACCTCTAGAATGAGACATGCTGAGCCCCACCTCCAGCTCTGCCACTCCGTGACACTTCACCTCTCTGAGCCTTGGGTTCTCATCTGCACCTTGGGAGAGTGGATACAGCTACCCCATTACGGTGTTGGAAGGACTCGAGAAGATTCTCGTACTTTCAGGATTTAGCAAGGCACTCAGTAAGCGGGACCCACTGGGACGTCTCTGAGAGCTACAGCCAACCCTGAACCATACCAAGCATGAGGCCTGCTAGAACCTGACCAGTCCGAGAAGAAAACCCTGAACAAGAATGAGCCTACCTCCCAATTGCATCCCACATGCCGGGCGGATGATTTTCCAGGGGGCATCCAAGGTACCTTGGTTTTCACCCGGACACTCCGCCGCACATTCACGGTGTCCCCTTTCATTCCGCGCTTATGAGATTTCTGTGGAAAGGGACAAACCCAGGGTCACTTCCCTACACAGCTGGCTGTGGCGTCACTCTGCAAGTGGCGTCCGCTTCCAACTCTGCAGGGGAGCCTCTTCTGACCAAGGCTACTGCTGCCTTTTCTGGGTGACTGTCCTGCCTACCTTCCAACCAGGCGACTGACCTCTGAAAGTGAGCGCGTTGGCCTCACCCCCCTGGCATGCTCCTACCTGGCTGTTGGTCGCTGACGTTTTGGAGAGTTTTTTTATGTGGACGTGGACAGGGGTGTTCTCATCCACGTGAACATGTAAGGGGGGAGTTGAAGAGCGGTCCTTCATGGTTCGCTTCTGGCAGGCGGGGGAGGACAACACAAAAAAGGTTGATCTGCGGATGAGTAAACTGGGCATAAAAACCGAGCTCACAGCCTCTGGGGGCCACTGAAAGCCTAGCCACCAAGCGAGCAGGACAGCGACCAGCACTACTGGCATGCGGGTGGGAAGCGAGGCAGGTGTGCCGTTCAGCAGGCTCATGCAAATGCCAACTGAAGAGCACTGGGGAGACCCAAGGCCGCCCAAGAACAGGGGCTGAGCAACCCGCGAGTTCTACACAAGAGCCCCAAACCCAAGGCCCCGGGGTCCTCAGAGCTCTATCTCTTTGCAAGCCTGCTGGAATGCACGGCTCCTCCTGAGATGCAGCCCAGCACAGCTGGAAAGCGGGTGAGGCCGCCACACTGGATTCTGAACGGGGCATGCGGATTAGCACAGGAAATACACAGAAGGGTTAGGGTGCAAGGCACAACAGGCAGCAGGCAGGTAAAAGACGATCAAGACAGAAAGCTGGAAGAAATGCCGAGATGAGAAGGTTGTACAGATTCTAAAGACAACATAAACAGGGCCAAACACAGACCCCCTCGCCCACCAGCAGCTCCTATCAGTCCCCGTTTTTTTTAATTTTTTTCCTTCTTTCTTTTTGGAAAATTTGTTTTATGATTTTTGAAATTTGTCCGGAAAGATTGGGTTAAGACAACCTCCTCACACCCGGCAGCCTTACCACAGGCAAAACCAAATCCATCCATGAGCAGTCTATGTATGAAGGCACTTAACAGAGCGCCTGGCCAACGGGGTGGCAGCAGAAGCGTGCGTTTTTCTCTGGCAGGGCCGCAGGTGGAGGGGCTGCTCCGAGCGCAGGTCACCTACCGTCACGGTAACACTGGGCGCGCCACAAGGTGTCCTCAAGACCTTCTTCTGCGTGAGACTCGTGACTCCGTTCTTCCCACACGATGGAAACCTGTACCCAGGCACAAGAACCAGATTATAAGCAGAAAACTAGGGCTCTTTTATTTCTTAGCTCTCCCGAAGTTATATACTACATATGGTGGCTAACGAGCTCACGGCTAGGAGAGCCAGTCTGGAATTACTTGGCTCCCTTGACACGAACACCAAACATTCATGGTGTGCCCGGCAGGAGGATGGAGACATGGGGCAGTGAGCATTCGCAGCGCTGGCTTTTTAGCCTGCCATTGCGTCACATGTATTGTGACCTTTTACTGAAAGGCCCAGCTGTCATCCTTTCAGGAGACAAAAAGCAGACAGCATGTGGCTAACAGTCAACATAGTAGCCTGGATGAGGGTGAGAGTGCCCAGAATACTGCCTGGAACAGTGCTCAGTGAACGACTGACCTGAAACAACAGAGCCATAGGCTCCGGAATAGTCTCTGTGACTCAGTCTCATAAAATTAACCATCAGATATTCAACTAAGAGGATGGAAAATGATTATTACCTAAAATGTTTCACTTGCTACCCTTTAAGCACCTAAGAGGTAGGGTTGTTATTATTTTACAAAATTTTTGTAATACCACATCTTACTTATACATAAATGGCCCCCTCACCAAATATGCAAATAAAGCCAATATTTAATCTCCAAATTTTGGCAGCAGTACATCCAAGAATTCCAAGACAGGAAGGGACTTGCGATCCAACCCACTGCCTAAAAGACAGACCCCTTGTCCTCATCCTCCATTATTTTGGCGAAAAAAACATACAACATAAAAATGCAATGAAAAATTCTCAAGCACTTTAGCACACACTTTGTTGTATGTATGTCACACCTTGGTAAAAAGGAAACAGGGTCCTACTAATCATCTAGCAAAGGAATTACCAAACCTGGGTAGACAGGTGTTTCTCCTCCTCAGATCATTTGTGAACACTTAAAAGTCAATAGATGTGGGAAAGCTCTCTTTCTCAGTAGGCTTTCCATCAGGGTACCTGGATTCCATCAACATATGGCTAACTGCAGCATCCACTTCTTACATGGTTATTTACTCACACCTAGCCTCCTTTCAAAAAAGATCTGAGCCTAGTATTCCAGTGACAACAATGGTGATCCTATTTGCTACCAGGAACTGGGGCACCTGAGGAAAGAGGGCCAGAGGGAGGCAGAGAGGGTATCATGAGAGTGCATTTTCCCCCTTCCTCCTAAAAATTAGTTTTAAATTTTTGGCCCAGGCCTTCAGTACCCAGAAACAGGGAAGCTGAGAAAAGAATCCTTCAGCCAGCCCGGCCTGGGAGCCCCTGCCCACGTTTCCCCTGCCCTGTTGGCAGAGGTGCCCCCCACAACAGCAGTACCTGGGGGAGCCGCCTGAGGATGAGGCAGACATGGTTAGGCATCAAAGCCGCAAAGGTGGGCAAATAGGTCAGCAGGCTCTGGCTCAGGGGGACCCAGAGGGGCTTGTCAATGAGAATCTCAGGGGCCCGGCATCAAACGTCCTCTCAGGGGAGGAGGGTGGAAGCTTTAGGGGTGGCTGTTGGATGAAAACTTGGGAGACGCTCCTCTACTGTCCAAGTCGCACAGCAACTGTCCTGCCAAAGTTGGGGGTGGGGTGGGGTCGGGGGTGGGGAGGAAGATAGGAGAGAGGCTGAGCGACCCGGTGGGCAAGGGCGGTGAGAGGTCTGCTCCCCAGGGAGGGACAATAAGGGGCGGAACTTCGAGGGAAAAGGACCACCACACCCGGGACCCCCAGCGAGAGGAAAGGTGGGCTGGTGGTCACCAGCGGCGGGGGTGGTGGAAACCTGAAATGCTGGCTAGCGTTGCGAGGAAGTTGGGAGAAAACCGCTAGGCCCCAAGTGGGCCCCAGAGGGCCGGAACCGGCGCTGGGAGCTGGAGGGACTTTAGGGGCGGGGCCAGGGCAACAGTCTCCTAGGAGAAGGGGCGTTCCCGGCAGAATAGACACCCGAGGAAGCCAATAGCACTTGGAGGAGGGAGGAGCGGAGGCGCCGGGGCGGGGCAAAGTGGGCAGCGAGCGGGCAACTCCCCGACGGCGGAGGGAAAAAATGCTCCAGGGGCGCAGCAGCGGGGGCCGCTGGGATTTTAGTATCTGAGTTAAGAGCGGGTTCGACGCCGCGTTGTGGCAGGGAGCCGGGGGCAGGATTCCCCAGGAGGGAGGCCCGCTGAACCAGGGAGGCCCTTCCAAGCCAGGGAGGCAAGCCTCGGGAGGCGGTCCCCGAGGACAGCGCTTGCCTACGAGGAGCCCGGCCCAAATAACCGCCGGGCCGAGGCGCTCCAGGGAGGGCGAGGCGGACGGGGGTGGGGGTGGGGGGCCACCGGCCGGGGCAAAAGAGGGTGAGGGCCCAGTCTCCGTCGAGGGAGAGATGAAGGACGACCACCCACCAGCGGGCTAGAGGGACCCCGTTTCTGCCCATAGAGAGGAGGGCGAAGCCCTGCCGGAGGGCAGCAGAGGAGGAGGTGGCAGAGCGCCCTGCCGGTGTGGCCAGGTGAGGAGAGGCCCGCCCGTTAGCGGGAGAAGGCCCGCGCCGGTGGGCGGGGCGGGGGGGGTTGGCTCGTCCAGATTCTGACCGGAGCGGGACAAGCGTGCAGGCGGGGGGCGGCCTGGGTGGGTGGGTCGGGTGGTCTGGGCAGCAGGACCCAGCGATCCCGACGGAGGGCGCCCCTCCCCAACCCGGACCGGCCTGGGTCCCGCCTCCCGGCGGCCTCTCACCAGGAGCGACACGGCTGCGCCCAGAAACGCCGCCTTATGAAGTCGTTGAAGTCGGAGGCCAGGGCTGTGCCATGGAGACGCCGCGGCGGATGCAGTCCGGCCCCGGCGGCGACTCCTCCCCGCTTCCGCCTCCTTTTCCGACACCCGGTCGGCAGCTCGCCCATTGGCCAGTTCAAACCCCCCCGGGAGCCTCTCGGGTTTAGCCATTTAGGCCCAGCCCCTGGCGTCACAGAGATGCCTCTCCAGCAGCAGCCGCAGCAGAAGCCCCGCCCTCTTCCGGGCGCCGCGCTGCGTCGCCATGGAGACGCGCGACGCCACCGACGGGCCCAGCCCAGGCTAGTCTAGCGGTTCAAGGCCGAGCTTAACCCCCACCCAACCCCCGCCTCCGCCATTTTCACCCTGTCGTCCTCGGTTTCCCTCACTCAGGGTAGCAACCAAATTCCAGCCCGCTCTCTCTGGTTCGTATTGGGCCACTGGGCTCAGAGTGAACCTGTGAAGTCGCTCAGTCCTGTGCGACTCTTTGCGACCCCCATGGACTGTAGCCTACCAGGCTCCTCCATCCATGCAATTTTCCAGGCAAGAGGACTGGAGTGGGTTGCCATTTCCTTCTCAAGGGGATCTTCCCGACCCAGGGATCAAACTCAGGTCTTTCCGCATTACAGGCAGACGCTTTACCGTCTGGGCTCAGAGAGGGGTCACCAAATATGTTCGTGTGTCCGCAGCTGCTGCGCACTGCTTCTGGAAATACAGCCCTGTCTGTTCCCCTCCGTTGGTGCAGAGATGGACCCCCACTTCTGCACACCACCCAGACTCTTTCGCCGTCCTGCACTGTCTGTCTTCGTCCAGGCTGAAGGAAGGGGCTGCGCGTTCCCCAAGATCCTCACCGCCCTCCTGCACACTATACGCCCGCTGCGTGTACAGACCTATTCCGCTGAAGTTCTCGCTGAGTCGCCATCTTCTCAACTATGCTTCACTGTCAACCAATCGGGGTGGGGGGGGTGGTGTTGTCACGTGGCTCATGGAACCACCCTGGATTCTGGAAGACTTGGACATCCTCAGGGCCAGCCTGGTCTCAGTTCCTTAACATCCTCATCTTCCTGACCTTGTGCGCACCTCAGGCCCAAGATCTACACACCGGTCCACCCTAAATCTCAAGTTCCAGCTCCCCTCCCCCTCCAAACAAAACTACTTCTGCCGTGTCCGTCCCCCCCCCCCGACAACCCCCACTGTCTAATGCATAGTCATTCCTCGGTGTTAGGGAGCCATCCACTCCCTTGATCCATTCATTTTTTCCCTGTTAAGTGATGGAGCCCCAATCACTACTTAATCCAACCACCTGAGTGAGTCTCCCCAAAGATCAAACGCACAAATCATTTCCTTCACCCTCAGCTGATCCTTTATCACTGTCCAGCAAGTGTTTACCACACTGGCTTTTCCAAATCTTTGCCTCTTCCCCATCCCATACACCAACTCTCCTTTTTCATAGAGGGGGAAAAAAAAGCCATCCACTGGAATTTCCTCCATCTTCTCTTCACCTTCCCTCACCTTTAACTTCCACCACCTTATCCCCCCACTTGAAAGGAGGTGATGTCATTCTGAGCAGCCCAAGATAATCTTGTTTACAGGCCTAGGTCAAACATCCCTGTGGAATGTCTCTTGCAACCCCCAGCACAAGAGCTGTTGATCGATTCTCAGTGCTCCCACATTCAATGAACGAACATTAAGTCCCTAACTGTGTGCTAAGCCCAGTGTAAGGGACACCAAACTAACATGTCCCACTTGGCCTTTAAGGAACGCACAGCCAACCACTTTAGCATGACCAGATGGGATGCTTCCTCCCCAACCACTGGAGGATTTTGCCTGTGGGTTTGTTCCCTACCTACCGTCTGAGGAGGGTCTTTCTCAGTTGGTGCAGTTCTTTGGGGCCTTTGTGATAGAGAAGGGTGGAGAGGTCACCCCCTTAATACACACACATGTGCACACACATGCGCTAAGAGGTGACAGGAAAGATGAGGAAAATCTCACAAGAAGAGGAACAGAGAGGTGTTGGTGGGGTGCTGAAGACAGGGGAACAGGGACACCTGTAGTGTGTGAAGGACGTGTGGTTGGGAAGAAAAGAGGGACTTTATAACTGTGGTCTGGATATCTGGCCCTTTTGTGGTATTTGAAAAATGCAGGTACAGAATTCGAATGATTCTGATATATTTTAGCTGCACCATGCAGCTTGCAGACTCTTAGTTCCCCAACCAGGGATTGAACCCACTGCCCCCTGCAGTGGAAGCAAGGAGTCCTAACCACTGGACTGCCAGGAAAGTCCCCGATGTCACTTTGGATCTAGATCTGTCTTTTATGCACTTTCAGTTCAGTTCAGTCGCTCAGTCGTGTCCAACTCTTTGCGACCCCATGAATCGCAGCACGCCAGGCCTCTCTGTCTATCACCATCTCCCGGAGCTCATTCAGACTCACGTCCATCGAGTCCGTGATGCCATCCACCCATCTCATCCTCTGTCCTCCCCTTCTCCTCCTGCCCCCAATCCCTCCCAGCATCAGGGTCTTTTCCAATGAGTCAGCTCTTTGCATCAGGTGGCCAAAGTATTGGAGTTTCAGCCTCAGCATCAGTCCTTCCAATGAACACCCAGGACTGGTCTCCTTTAGGATGGACTGGTTGGATCTCCTTGCAGTCCAAGGGACTCTCAAGAGTCTTCTCCAACACCATAGTTCAAAAGCATCAATTCTTTAGCGCTCAGCTTTCTTCACAGTCCAACTCTCACATCCGTACATGACCACTGGAAAAACCATAGCCTTGACTAGATGGACCTTTGTTGGCAAAGTAATATCTCTGCTTTTTAATATGCTATCTAGGTTGATCATAGCTTTCCTTCCAAGGAGTAATCATCTTTTAATTTCATGGCTGCAATCACCATCTGCAGTGATTTTGGAGCCCCCCAAAACAATGTCTGACACTGTTTCCCCATCTATTTGCCATGAAGTGATGGGACCAGATGCCATGATCTTAGTTTTCTGAATGCTGAGCTTTAAGCCAACTTTTTCACTCTCCTCTTTCACTTTCATCAAGAGGCTTTTTAGTTCCTCTTCACTTTCTGCCATAAGGGTGGTGTCATCTGCACTTTATCTTAGCCAAAAGGACAAGAAGTGATGGATCGTATTTTCTGAATTCAAGCCACTCAGAGCCTGGTCAGCACCAGCCACTTTGTTATTTTTTTTAAGGGAACCACCCAACACTGATGAGGATGTTGGGAAACAAGCTGTCCCATACATCGCTGGTAGGTTTAAAAATTAATGTAACCTTTTGATAGGATGATTGCGCATTGTACACCAAAAACCTAAAACCCAACATCCTCTTTGAGCCAAAATTTACACACTTGAGAATATATTTTAATGGAATAACCATTCTAAGATGTCTGGCTCTAGATTAGTGATCACATCATCATGATTATCTGGGTCATGAAGATCTTTTTTGTACAGTTCTTCCGTGTATTCTTGCCACCTCTTCTTAATATCTTCTGCTTCTGTTAGGTCCATACCATTTCTGTCCTTTATCGTGCCCATCTTTGCATGAAATGTTTCCTTGGTATCTCTAATTTTCTTGAAGAGATCTCTAGTCTTTCCCATTCTGTTGTTTTCCTCTATTTCTTTGCATTGATCGCTGAAGAAGGCTTTCTTATCTCTTCTTGCTATTCTTTGGAACTCTGCATTCAGATGCTTGTATCTTTCCTTTTCTCCTTTGCTTTTCGCCTCTCTTCTTTCCACAGCTATTTGTAAGTCCTCCCCAGACAGCCATTTTGCTTTTTTGCATTTCTTTTCCATGGGGATGGTCTTGATCCCTGTCTCCTGTACAATGTCACGAACCTCATTCCATAGTTCATCAGGCACTCTATCTATCAGATCTAGGCCCTTAAATCTATTTCTCATTTCCACTGTATAATCATAAGGGATTTGATTTAAGTCATACCTGAATGGTCTAGCGGTTTTCCCTACTTTCTTCAATTTGAGTCTGAGTTTGGTAATAAGGAGTTCATGATCTGAGCCACAGTCAGCTCCTGGTCTTGTTTTTGTTGGCTGTATAGAGCTTCTCCATCTTTGGCTGCAAAGAATATAATCAATCTGATTTTGGTGTTGACCATCTGGTGATGTCCATGTGTAGAGTCTTCTCTTGTGTTGTTGGAAGAGGGTGTTTGCTATGACCAGGGCATTTTCTTGGCAAAACTCTATTAGTCTTTGCCCTGCTTCATTCCGCATTCCAAGGCCAAATTTGCCTGTTACTCCAGGTGTTTCTTGACTTCCTACTTTTGCATTCCAGTCCCCTATAATGAAAAGGACATCTTTTTTGCATGTTAGTTCTAAAAGGTCTTGTAGGTCTTCATAAAACCGTTCAACTTCAATTTCTTCAGCATTACTGGTTGGGGCATAGACTTGGATAACCGTGATATTGAATGGTTTGCCTTGGAGATGAACAGAGATCATTCTGTCGTTTTTGAGATTGCATCCAAGTACTGCATTTTGGACTCTTTTGTTGACCATGATGGCTACTCCATTTCTTCTGAGGGATCCCTGCCCGTTACATTACATATATTCAAGGAAAGATGACTGAGCCATTAAAAGTAAGACAGATCAATTGTTCTAAAGCGTCTGCCTGGAAGGCAGGAGACCCTGGTTTGATCCCTGACTCAGGAAGATCCCCTGGAGAAGGAAATGGCAACCCACTCCAGTACTCTTGCCTAGAGAATCCCATAGAGGGAGGAGCCTTGTATGCTACAGCTCATGGGGTCTCAAAGAGTCGGACACGAATGAGGGACTTCACTTTCATAAAGATCTCCAAACATACAGCTGAGAAAAATAAAAGGCAAGCTGCAACGCTTTAAGTCAACCATGATGCCATCTCTGTAGGAAAATAACCTGTGTATGTTGATACATGGAGAAGTCAATGGCAACTCACTCCAGTACTCTTCCCTGGAATATCCCATGGACAGAGGAGCCTGGTAGGCTGCAGTCCCTATGGTCGCTAAGAGTCAGACACGACTGAACAACTTCACATTTACTTTTCACATTCATGCATTGGAGAAGGAAATGGCAACCCACTCCAATGTTCTTGCCTGGAGAATCCCAGGGACGGGGGAGCCTGGTGGGCTGCCATCTATGGGGTCACACAGAGTCGGACACGACTGAAGTGACAGCAGCAGCACCAGCATGTTGATACATACATGTAAAAAAAAATCTGGAGGACTACACACTGAACTCTCAGGACTGATTATTTCTGGAAGGCAGAGTTAGAGATTTTCACTTGTAAGATGTAAATTTCTATCATGTTTAAGTATTTTTGCAAAGGGATATGTTTCTAGTCAGAAAAAAATCACCAGATCAAAAACTTATTGGAGAAAAATAATCATAATCTATTGGTTGAAAAAATATATTGTAGGAATAGTAAGTTCAATATAAGGCCATGTATCTATTTGGGAGGCTGAAGAGAGATGTAGATATATACTCATAGAGAAGAAAACTGCAAGTTTGAGGTAGAGGATACATGGATGTTTCTGGTATTATTCTTATCTATTCTTTAAAAAATTATGAACAAAAGGGGGTATGTAAAGTGTATTAGTTTGCTAAGGCTGCTGTGAAAAGTACCATGCTCTAGGTGAATAAAACAACAGAAACTAAACAGAGCCAAACAATAGTTCCAAAGCCCAGAAGTCTGAGATCAAGGTGTTGACAAGGGACTTCCTTGGTGGTGCAGTGGATAAGAATCTGCCTGCCAAAGCAGGGGTCATGGGTTCGATCCCTAGTCTGGGAAGATTTCCTGTGCTGCAGAGCAGCTAAGCCCATGCACCACAACTACTGAGCCCACGTGCTGCAACTACTAAAGCCTGTGCAGCGAGAGCCTATGCTCAGCAGTAAGTGAAGACACTGCAACAAGAAGCCAGTGAACCACTTGGGAGAGGAGCCGCTGCTCACTGAAGCTGGAGAAAGCCTGCGAGCAGCGGCGAAGACCCAGAACAGCCAAAAATAAATAAGAAAAGAGATGAGAAAACAAAACAAAAAAAGTGTTGGCAAGACCACACTCCCTCTGAAGGCGCTTGGGAAGGATCTAGTCCAGGGCTCACCCCCTAGGCTTTGGTAGTTCCTAGGCAGCAGAATCCAGCCTACAAATGGCCCTCTGCACGTGCGTGCCTGTCTGCGTCTCAATTTCCCCATTTTATAAGGCTAGTAGCTGTAGTGGACTAGGGACCCATCCTTTTCCAGTATGACTTCATCCTCACTATTTCCATCTACAACTCGATTTTCAAATAAAGTAACATCCTGAGGTACTGGGGGCTAGGACTTCAACATATTAACTTTTCACAGACACAGTCCAACCCAAACGTAATACATATGTTCCATATAAAGATATACAATAAAAATCAAGACTCCTCTGGTGGTCCAGCAGTTAAGACTCCCAGCTTCCACCACAGGGGCCCAGGTTTGACCCCTGGTCAGGAAATTAGAATTTCCACATTCTGTGCAGTATGGCAAAAAAAAAAGATGCATAATAAAACAAACACTAATGGAGCCACAACTCAGCTTAAGTAATAGTGAAAGTCGCTCAGTCGTGTCCGACTCTTTGCGACCCCATGGACTATACAGTCCATGGAATTCTCCAGGCCAGAATATAGGAGTGTGTAGCCTTTCCCTTCTCCAGGGGATCTTCCCAACCCAGGGATTGAACCCAGGTCTCCCGCCTTGCAGGCAGATTCTTTACCAGCTGAGTTATGAGGGAAGCCCGCTTAAGTAATAAAAGGTTAAAAAAAATGTGTTTTTTTAAAACCCAGAAGGTACTATCTCAAAATGTTAATACTGACAATTTTAGTTTCCTCATTCTGTTCCTCTAAATTTTAACAATGAACATGAGCTTTTCCGGCTCATTAGGAATAATCTCAGATGAAGGAGGAGCTGTCAGCCCCAGCACTGGCCCCAGCCCTGCATGAGGCTCCCTGAAGGGTCCTCAGGCTCTGCAGCAGGCTCTCCATTTGCCCAAGGGCCTAATTACCATCTCTCTCCATTCTGGAACACCTCCTCCAGGGCCCTGATGCAACCACCAAAAACACTGCCGAGGAGAGAAGGAATCTGTGCTCCTAACGGGGTCTGGCTTTTTCTTTCAGGTTAATTTGAGAGATTTCAAGTCCTGAATAGATCAGAGCAGGCAGAGAAATTTCTCCCAGACAGCAATCTTGTTTTAACAAGTTCTCCAGGTAATTCGGACGCACTGTAGAGTTTGAGAACCACTTGCTTGACCATCGGGGAGGGACCTTGGAAGGCAAATCCGGTCATCCTCTTCATTTTAATAAAGAGAAACAGGTATTTCAAAGAGAGGAGAAAGAGCGGGCTTGAAGGCCACAGATATTGTTGTTCAGTTGCTAAGTCGTGTCCGACACTTTGCGACCCCGTGGACTGCAGCACGCCAGGCTTCCCTGTCCCTCACCTTCTCCCGGACCTGAGTTTGAATTTGCTCAAATTCACGTCCATTGAGTCGGTGAGACCGTCCAATCATAAGTGGCAGAGGTCAAACTGGAATTTACCTGTTTCCAGAGACACCTCCCCACCCCCTGGCCCCATCCGACTTTTTCCTCTGACTCAGGCAGGCCACGCACATCCATCCTGATTCTCTGACGTTGTCTGGAGTGTGACTGCGTGCCAGGCGCCACACTCACCTGCATTAGCTCAATGAATCCTCCAGATATCTGGTGAGGCTGGCTTGATTTGTAACCCCATTTTCAGTTCAGTTCAGTTCAGTCGCTCAGTCGTGTCCGACTCTTTGCGACCCCATGAAACACAGCACGCCAGGCCTCCCTGTCACCAACTCCTGGAGTTCACTCAGACTCACGTCCATCGAGGCCGTGATGCCATCCAGCCATCTCATCCTCGGTCGTCCCCTTCTCCTCCTGCCCCCAATTCCTCCCAGCATCAGAGTCTTTTCCAATGAGTCGGCTCTTCGCATGAGGTGGCCAAAGTACTGGAGTTTCAGCTTCAGCATCATTCCTTCCAAAGAAATCCCAGGGCTCATCTCCTTCAGAATGGACTGGTTGGATCTCCTTGCAGTCCAAGGGACCCTCAAGAGTCTTCTCCAACACCACAGTTCAAAAGCATCAATTCTTCGGCACTCAGCCTTCTTCACAGTCCAACTCTCACATCCATACATGACCACAGGAAAAACCATAGCCTTGACTAGATGGACCTTTGTTGGCGAAATAATGTCTCTGCTTTTGAATATACTATCTAGGTTGGTCATAACTTTTCTTCCAAGGAGTAAGCGTCTTTTAATTTCATGGCTGCAGTCACCATCTGCAGTGATTTTGGAGCCCAAAAAAATAAAGTCTGACACTGTTTCTACTGTTTCCCCATCTATTTCCCATGAAGTGATGGGACCGGATGCCATGATCTTCGTTTTCTGAATGTTGAGCTTTAAGCCAACTTTTTCACTCTCCTCTTTCACTTTCATCAAGAGGCTTTTTAGTTCCTCTTCACTTTCTGCCATAAGGGTGGTGTCATCTGCATATCTGAGGTTACTGATATTTCTCCCTGCAATCTTGATTCCAGCTTGTGTTTCTTCCAGTCCAGCATTTCTCATGATGTACTCTGCATAGAAGTTAAATAAGCAGGGTGACAATATACAGCCTGGACGTACTCCTTTTCCTATTTGGAACCAGTCTGTTGTTCCATGTCCAGTTCTAACTGTTGCTTCCTGACCTGCATACAGATTTCTCAAGAGGCAGGTCAGGTGGTCTGGTATTCCCATCTTTGTCAGAATTTTCCACAGCTTACTGTGATCCAAACAGTCGAAGGCTTTGGCGTAGTCAATAGAGCAGAAATAGATGCTTTTTCTGGAAATCTCTTACTTTTTTGATGATCCAGCAGATGTTGGCAATTTGATCCCTGGTTCCTCTGCCATTTCTAAATCCACCTTGAATGTCTGGAAGTTCATGGTTGTTGAAGCCTGGCTTGGAGAATTTTGAGCGTTAGCATGTGAGATGACTGCAATTGTGCAGTAGTTTGAGCATTCCTTGGCATTGCCGTTCTTTGGGATTGGAATGAAAACTGACCTTTTCCAGTCCTGTGGCCACTGCTGAGTTTTCCAAATTTGCTGGCATATTGAGTGCAGCACTTTCACAGCATCATCTTTCAGGATTTGAAATAGTTCAACTGGAGTTCCATCACCCCCACTAGCTTTGTTCGTAGTGATGCTTCCTAAGGCCCACTTGACTTCATATTGCAGGATGTCTGGCTCTAGGTGAGTGAGCACACCATCGTGATTATCTGGATCATGAGGATCTTTTTTGTACAGTTCTCCTGTGTATTCTTGCCACCTCTTCTTAATATCTCCTGCTTCTGTTAGGTCCATACCATTTCTGTCCTTTATCGAGCCCATCTTTGCATGAAGTGTTCCCTTGGTATCTCTAATTTTCTTGGAGAGATCTCTAGTCATTCCCATTCTATTGTTTTCCCCTATTTCTTTGCCCTGATCACTGAGGAAGGCTTTCTTATCTCTCCTTGCTATTCTTTGGTGCTCTGCATTCAAATGGGTATATCTTTCCTTTTCTCCTTTGCTTTTCGCTTCTCTTCTTTTCACAGCTATTTGTAAGGCCCCCTCAGACAGCCATTTTGCTTTTTGGCATTTCTTTTCCTTGGGGATGGTCTTGATCCCTGTCTCCTGTACACAAACCTCCATCCATAGTTCATCAGGCACTCTATCAGATCTAGTCCCTTAAATCTATTTCTTACTTCCACTGTATAATCATAAGGGATTTGATTTAGTGGTTTTCCCTACTTTCTACAATTTAGTTTGAATTTGGCAATAAGGAGTTCATGATCTGAGCCACAGTCAGCTTCCAGTTTTGTTTTTGCTGACTATATAGAGCTTCTCCATCTTTGGCTGCAAAGAATATAATATAGTCTGATTTCGGTGTTGACCATCTGGTGATGTCCATGTGTAGAGTCTTCTCTTGTGTTGTTGGAAGAAGGTGTTTGCTATGACCAGTGTATTCTCTTGGCAAAACTCTCTTAGCCTTTGCCCTGCTTCATCCTGTACTCCATGGCCAAATTTGCCTGTTACTCCAGGTGTTTCTTGACTTTCTACTTTTGCATTCCAGTCCTATAATGAAAAGGACATCTTTTTTGCATGTTAGTTCTAAAAGGTCTTGTAGGTCTTCATAGAACCGTTCAACTTCAGCTTCTTCAATGTTACTGGTTGGGGCATAGATTTGGATTACTGTGATATTGAATGGTTTGCCTTGGAAACAAACAGATCATTCTATCATTTTTGAGATTGTATCCAAGTACTACATTTTGGACTCTTTTGTTGACTATGATGGCTACTCCATTTCTTCTAAGGGATTCTTGCCCAAGGTAGTAGATATAATGGTCATCTGAGTTAAATTCACCCATTCCAGTCCATTTTAGTTTGCTGATTCCTAAAATGTTGACGTTCACTCTTGCATCTCCTGTTTGACCACTTCCAATTTGCCTTGATTCATGGACCTAACGTTCCAGGTTCCTATGCAATATTGCTCTTTACAGCATCGGGCCTTGCTTCCATCACCAGTTACATCCACAACTGGGTGTTGTTTTTGCTTTGTTTTCATTCTTTCTGGAGTTAATTCTCCACTGATCTCCAGTAGCGAATTGGGCACCTACCGACCTGGGGTGTTCATCTTTTAGTGTCCTATCGTATTGCCTTTTCATACTGTTCATGGGGTTCTCAAGGCAAGAGTACTGAAGTAGTTTGCCATTCTCTTCTCCAGTGGACCACATTCTGTCAGACCTCTCCACCATGACCCATCCATCTTGGGTGGCCCTACATGGCATGGCTCATAGTTAGACAAGACTGTGGTCCATGTAATTAGATTGGTTAGTTTTCTTTGATTATGGTTTCTAGTGAATAAAACAAGAAACAGACTCACAGACATAGAGAACAAACTAGAGGTTACTAATAGGGAGAAGGAAGGGGAAGGGGCAATACAGGGATGGGGGAAGGGAAAAGTGACAGTGTTAATCACTCAGTCATGTCCAACTCTTTGCAATGCTATGGAATGTAGCCCACCAGGCTCCTCTGTCCATGGAATTCTCCAGGCAAGAATACTGGAGTGGGTAACCATTTCCTTCTCCAAGGGATCTTCTTGACCCAGGGATCAAACATGGTGTCCTGGATTGCAGGCAGATTCTTTACAATCTGAGCCACCAGGGAAGCCCCCAAACTGTTAGTCGCTCAGTTGTGTCCAACTTTTTGTGACCCCATGGACTGCAGCTCACCAGGCTCTTCTTGTCCACAGAAAAGGATTATGGAATTATATGCAATCGTGTGTGTGAAACTCTCCTTGTTTTGGCCACATTGTGCCACATGTGGGATATTAGGCCCAGTACATCCAAAAATAAATCAAATTAAACAAAAAAATAAAAGAAGGGCTTCCCTTGTGGCTCAGTGGTAAAAAAATCCACCTGCCAATGCAGGAGACATGGGTTCCATCCCTGATACGTGAGGGTCCCACGTGCATCAGAGCAACTAAACCCGTGCGCCACAACTACGGAGCCTGTGCTCTAGAGCCCGGGAGCCACAACCACAGAAGCCCGAGCACCCTAGAGCCCGTGCTCACGACAAGAGGAGCCACCACAATGAGAAACCTCTGCACCACGACTAGAGAGTAGTCCCCAACTCAGCGCGACTACAGAAAAGCCCTCACAGCAGGAAGACCCCCACCCAGCCAAAACCAAAGAAATTTTTTAAGTTTTTTTAAAATTATTTATTTTAATTGGAGGCTAATTACTTTACAATATCATGGTGGTTTTTGCCATACATTGACATGAATCAGCCATAGGCATACACGTGTCCCCCATCCTGAGCCCCCCCTCCCCCCTCCCTCCCTATCCCATCCCTCAGGGCTATCCCAGTGCACCGGCTTTGAGTGCCCTGTTTCATGCATCGAACTTGGATTACTGATCTATTTCACATATGGAAATATACATGTTTCAATGCTATTCTCTCAAATCATCCCACCCTAGCCTTCTCCCACAGAGTCCAAAAGTCTGTTCTTTACATCTGTGTCTCTTTTGCTGTCTCGCATATAGGGTCATTGTTACCATCTTTCTAAATTCCTATTTTTTTAAGTTTTTTAAAAAATTGATACAGATGATCCCCAGACTAGCTTCAATCCAGCTCTGCCCCCCGTCACTCTATAGTTTTCTCCATTTCAGCTGATTGCAGTACCAGTCTTCCAATAATTTGGTTCTAAAACTATGACATCATGCTCAATCTGTCTCTTTCTTTTGTGGTTGTTTAGATTTTATGTCCTAATCATAAACTTAACTCTGGGATCCAGCTAGACTTGGAGGAGGAAAAGGCAAATAATGAAACTCAAGGAACTGCAGCAAAAGCCCAAAGATCATGGGCTGTCACCAGCAGACACAGGTGAGCAATGCTCTCCTGAGTCACGGAAGGCAAGGGCTGATTCTCAAGATAAAACACAAGCCAGGTGTATTCAAGTAGTGCACAGACAGCAACGGTGAGCTTCGTGCTGTCTTGCCGTTCCTGAAACCAGAACCCTCCATGCCTGCCACACCATTTCATGCTCCTTTTTGCACCTGCCAAAGACCACACACTTAGCATCCAGACACGCGGTCTTGGCAGTGCCGATGAGAAACCGGGAACCAGCTGCGTTAGGTCCAGCGTTTGCCCCAGACACGATGCCAGTACCCGTGTGCTTCAGGGTGAAAGTCTCATCGAATTTCTCCTGTAGTTGGACCCCACCAGTGCCATGATCGGAGAAGGCAATGGCAACCCACTCCAGTACTCTTGCCCGGAAAATCCCATGGACAGAGGAGCCTGGTAGGCTCCATGGGGTCGAGAAGAGTCGGACACGACTAAGCGACTTCACTTTCACTTTTCTCTTTCATGCATTGGAGAAGGAAATGGCAACCCACTCGTGTTCTTGCCTGGAGAATCCCAGGGACGGGAGAGCCTGGTGGGCTGCCGTCTGTGGGGTCACACAGAGTTGGACACGACTGAAGCGACTTAGCAGCAGCAGCAGCAGTGCCATGATAGTCTGGAAAGTCACCACCATGACACATAAATGCTGGAATTCTGTGAAGCAGAACCCTCGTAACCAAACCCTATCTCCCCAGTACTCTGAGCACACACGATTTTTTTGGCTGTCTTTGAAGCTCTGCCTGCAAACAGCTTGGAAGAGATGCAGCCCAGGGCTTCGCTGATGATGTGGAAGAACCACGGTGGGGCTGGCCCTGGCTAGACACAGCAGTGGGGGCTCCCCGCTGCGGTCCGCAGGCATCTCTGCTGGAGGTGCCTCTCACCACCCCCTGCAAACACCCTGGTCTGAGGCACCATCATGTCTCCCCTGGATTGTTACGATGGCCTCCTAGCCCATCTCCTATTTCCACCCTGGACCCAACTACAATTCATTAGAGGAGCCAGGGTATTCACATTAAAATAAAAATTAGATTGTATCATTCTCTGCCTCAGCCTGGAGGAGATGGCAACCGGCTCCAGTATCCCTGTCTGGGAAATCCCATGGATAGAGGAGCCTGGAGGGCTACAGGCCGTGGGGTCGCAGACTCGGACACAGCTCAGTGACTACACATGTGCACTGCCTCAAACCCTCCGAGCACTTGCTCCTTTACTGCTAGTCACTCAGCTGGGTCTGACCCTTGGCAACCCCATGGACTGCAGCCTGCCAGGCATCTCTGTTCATGGGATTTTCAACCCCTTCAGTTCAATTCAGTTGCTCAGTCGTGTCCGACTCTGCGACCCCATGAACCGCAGCACGCCAGGCCTCCCTGTCCATCACCAATTCCCAGAGTCCACCCAAACCCATGTCCATTGAGTCGGTGATGTTATCCAACCATCTCATCCTCTGTCGTCCCCTTCTCCTCCTGCCCTCAATCTTTCCCAACATCAGGGTCTTTCCAAACGAGTCAGCTCTTCGCATCAGGTAGCCAAAATATTGGAGTTTCAGGTTCAACATCAGTCCTTCCAATGAACACCCAGGACTGATTTCCTTTAGGATGGACTGGTTGGATCTCCTTGTAGTCCAAGGGATTCTCAAGAGTCTTCTCCAACACCACAGTTCAAAAGCATCAATTCTTTGGCACTCACATCCATACATGACTACTGGAAAAACCATAGACTTGATTAGACGGACCTTTGTTGGCAAAGTAATGTCTCTGCTTTTTAATATGCTGTCTAGGTTGGTCATAACTTTCCTTCCAAGGAGTAAGCGTCATTTAATTTCATGGCTGCAATCACCATCTGCAGTGATTTTGGAACCCCCAAAAATAAAGTCAGCCACTGTTTCCACTATTTTCCCATCTATTTGCCATGAAGTGATGGGACCAGATGTCATGATCTTAGTTTTCTGAATGTTGAGCTTCAAGCCAACTTTTTCACTCTCCTCTTTCACTTTCATCAAAAGGCTCTTTAGTTCTTCACTTTCTGGCATAAGGGTGGTGTCATCTGCATATCTGAGGTTATTGATATTTCTCCAGGCAATCTTGATTCCAGCTTGTGCTTCATCCAGCCCAGCGTTTCTCATGATGTACTCTGCATATAAGTTACTTCACAATAAAAGCCAAAATGACCACCACGGACATTCCTGCTCTGGCCCCCAACCTTGCTTCCGTCACGTCCAGGCCTTGGCTTCTCCTTGCTCACTCTGCTCCAGCTACACTGACCCCTTCAGTGTCTTTTAAACCTGCCAGTCCCACTCCTGGCCTCAGTGAAAGTGAAATGTTACTCGCTCAGTCATGTTCGACTGTTTGCGACCCCATGGACTGTAGCCCACCAGGCTCCTCTGTCCATGGACTTCTCCAGGCCAGAATACTAGAGTGGGTAGCTGTTCCTTTCTCCAGGGGATCTTCCCAACCCAGGGATCTAATCCAGGTCTCCTGCATTGCAGGCAGATTCCTTAGCATGTGAGCTACCTGGGAAGCCCACTCCTGCCTCAGGACTTTGCAGATGCTCCGCCCTTGGCCTAGAGTGGTCTTCCTCCCTATATCCCCATAGTTTGTCCCCTTTCTTCAAGTCTTTGTTCTTCATGTCTCGATCATACTTGATATTTCCTAATTTTGTTCTGTAGAACTCACCATCCTCCAATATTTACTTCTCTGTCACACTCACTAGAATGTCAATTCTACAAGGTCAGTGATTTTGAGGGGAACTTTGTATTCACCACTGTATCCCTAGAACCTAAATGTGACCCACAGAGGGTCCTCCATAAATGTTCACTTTAGGGAATTCCCCTGTGGTCCAGTGATTAGGACGCTTGAGCTTTCACTGCTGAGGGCTTGGGTTCAATTCCTGGTTGGGGAACTAAGATCCCATTAGCCGGGCAGCCAAAAAAAAAAAAGTTCATGTTAATGAATGAAAGGGATGCCTGAAGCCTGGAAAGGAGAAGCAACTTAGTCAAGGTCATAGCCATCCAGAATCAATGGCTTTTGGTCTTGGAATAAACAAAGCATTGATTCCACAGCTCCGGCCCTAAGTCCTTCAGAGAGCCATGCCAGGCTTTGGGGCTAAAACCAGGCCAGCGGGCTCTCTGGGACTGACAGGGAAAGCCCAGCCCCCAGGGGATGCCTGACTGACCCTGCCAGGAGGGCTTACACAAACCAAGCCAAGGCAGCGTATGGGGGCACGGGCTCCTCCGAAGGAAACCTGAAGACTGCAGCGCCAGACGGAGGTCCGCACTCATGGAGGCCACGGCCAAGGCAAGGAGCCACTCCCCACCCCTCTGGCTGCCTGCGTGCAGGCACTGGAGACCCTACAGTCTCCACGGCTGGGCCCTACAGGGGTGGGCACGGAGGAAGGCCGGCAGTTTCCAAGCAGGAGAGCACAAGTTGACGCCGCTGTGGGTAACCCGGAGGACAATGGGCTGATTCCAGATGCCCCAGGCTCCCTTCCACGGGTCTCCCAGGTGCCGCTAGTGGTCAAGAAGCTACCTGCCAACGCAGGAGACCCAGGTTCGACTCCAGGGCAGGAAAGATCCCCTGGAGAAGGGCACGGCACCCCACTCCAGTATTTTCGCCTGGAGAATCCCATGGACAGAGGAGCTTGGCGAGCTATACAAATCCACAGGGCCGCAAAGCCTCTGACAGGACTGAAGCTACTTAGCACGCACCCATGGTATGCGCCCTTCCCATTGTTGGCACCAAACCAGCAGAGGGCGCCCTGGCACCACAGGTCCAGGTTCCACCACCTGCCGCCCTCTGGTGGCCACACTGGTCAGGGCGGGAAGGGAGCCCTGGATCGCCCCTGCCACTTCCAGGAGAGGGGTTCCAACTAAACAGGGGAATGTCCAAAGGCAGGGAGCGCGGGCCCGGCGGCCCTGGGTCTGGCCTGGGCCCACCCTGGCCAGCAAGGCGAGGCCAGCGATGACCACGCCAGCCGCAGTGGGGTACGTACTCCTTGTGGGCTGGGCTCCAGCTCCAGCTCCTTCTTACCCACCCAGCCCAAGAGGTACTTCTGTTCACACCACCCCTTTACCAACAAGCAGGCTAAAGAGGTGAGGCCAAATCCCCTGATTCCTCTCCGAGGCCGCCCTCTCCTCTCTGCCTCTCCACCTGCTCATCCACAGATAGGGAACACCTCCCCCATCTCAGCCCTTTTAGGACACGCAAAGAGGCTCAGCCAGGAGTTAAAAAGCATAAAGTGCAACACCAGCCAGCTTTTATTGAGGGCCTACTGTGTGCTAGGTCCTCCTCCCATCTCCCTGCACTTCCCACTGGCCAGGCAAGAGGGTGGCATGTGAGACCCAGCTGATAAGCTGGGTAGGGAGCCGACGGCGAGGTAGAAGGGGGCAGAGGGGCCACTGCAGCTGGGTCCCTAGTGGTGGGCACGCCTCCTGAGTCTGCCCAGCTTGACGCTGAAGGCTGGGGGTTGGGGCTTCCCTTCCTCCCTCCACCTGAGGCCCTGAATCAGATTGGCAAGGAAGAGGGCCTATGAGCCCTGCCCTTATGCTACGTGGCCTTGAGGGAAGAGAACCCATCTCAGTGGTTTCTCCTAATGGAAGACAGGTCCAGAGGGCAGACAGGCCATGCCCAAGGGAACAGCCAGATCTCTACTGGGTCTGTGGTTCCTGGGGGCGGCTCTTGCTGTGCCCCCTGGACAGTTGTGGTCTGCTCCCGGGCACGCCTCTGGAGTCACCGTCTAGCCCTGGGGGGACAGGAGAGGTGAGAGGAGTAGAAAAAAGTTAGAGTTGGATAGAGAGAGACAGAGAGAGATGCAGATGCAGAGACAGAGACAGAGAGATGGAGATGGGCTTAGAGAGAGAGAGAGCAGGTAGACAGAGAAAGGCAGACACGAAGACACAAACAGAGGCAAAGCCACAGAAAGAGAGGAGAGGAGAACGCTGAGAAGGGGAACTGAGACCAAGAGTCAGCCATAGATGTGGAGGGAAGACTGAGGCCCCGCCCTCACCTAGAGCTCATCCCGGGGGTGGGGATGGAGGCTGTGCCCACTGCTGCCCGCCAGGTCCAGGCGGGGGCCGCGCAGGGTCTTGTAGGAGCCAGTCCAGCTGATGAGGCGGCCACTGTCATCGTCCCAGGGCGAGGATGTCTCGGTGTCGCTGAGCCACTCGGCGTCCCCTGCGTAGTGGGTGGGGGCCGCGAGCAGGGGCCGGGCTGAGAAGGCCTGCAGGTCCCTCGGCCAGAAGTGTGCCTTGTACTGCTCACTGGGAGTGGGGAGGGGGGTTCAGGGGGGCTGGGGTGAACCATCCCACCCCAGACCCATGCCAGCCTGGAGCCGGGCACCTCACCCCCAAAGCACCTGACCACCCTCCCCATCTAATCCTGAGGTGGCATTTCTCTTATCCCCATTTTCCGGATGGGGAAACTGAGGTGCAGAATAGGAAAATCGCTTGCCTGGAAACCACAGGACATCACAGGATTCACAGAGGTGGGGCTGATGCCAAGGCTAAGCTGGGCTCTTCCTTGGTGACCGGAAGTGGCTCAGCCCTGCCAGCCTCAGTCTCCCCAGCTGCCCAGTGAGGGGACTTACTACCTGCTGAGGTGGGCTCTGAGGTGGGCTCTGAGGACCCTGCCCTGCAGCTCACTTGGGGTGCTGGTCAAACATGATGGGCAGGAACTCATCCACAGGCAGCATTCGGCGCAGCGGCTGGGAGGCCAGCAGCTTGCGGGCGCCCGCCAGGCTCAGGACGTATGCCAGCGTCCAGTAGGAGTAGCCGGCCACCACCAGGTGCGGCAGCCCCTCCACGACGGCCTCTTCCTCGGGGTTCACCTGCTTCCGGCCGAGGTAGCTGCAGGTGACACGGGGAGTCCCAGGAGTCACTGCTGATGTCCCAGGGGCCCACATCCCCAACTCCACCTACAGAGCCAAGCCCAGGCGGGGCGGGGGCTGGCCAGGGCTCCCTGCAGGAGAAGGCGGACCCCGGGAGGCCCACCCCTCTCCCTGGCCTCTGGGGGCCCAGCCTGCCTACATCAAGTCCCAAGGAAGTTTTTCCGCCTCCACCTCCTCCATCAGCTGCTCCAGCCGCCCCTTGAAATTGCTCTCAAAACGTACGTCGTCCTCAAATACCACGACCTGGGCCAGGCCCCGGGTGACGACCTGAGGCACAAGGTGGGGGTGGGAGGGTGGCTCTTTAGACCCGGCTGTCGTCCCCTCCCACCTGGCTGACACTGACAGACACTCCTGGCTTCGGTTACAGGCTAAGTGCTCAGCCCTGGCTATGTCGCTCAGCTGCTCCAAAGCCTGCTGGGGCTTCCCACGGCCTGGGGATTGAAACCCCAGCACCTGGCTCTCATATTCAAGGGCCTCCAGGCTCCCAGTCTTGCCCTCCAAGCAGATCAGGAGAGAAATCAGAACCCTTGCTGCAGTCCTGAGCACAACCTTATCTCAGGGGCCACAGGGCTCATCTCCAGGGACCCTCGGGAGGCAGGAGGGAGATGGAGACACTGGGAAGTGACCCCATGATAGTCCACGGACACCCAGCCCAGACGTGGCCGAACTGGGATCTGAGCCTGCATCTGCTGCGTTACAGAGCTGGGCTCCTCACTTCCACCTCCTGAGCCTCACTTCCGCCTCAAGGAAGTGAGGCTGGGCTGGGGTTGGGGAGAGACCCTAGCCCCCCAACACCCTGAGAAAAAAATGCTTTCTGTAACTTTTGGAGGTATGAGAAGAGCATGAAATCGGCTCAGTAAATGGTGACCCTTCGATCCTTTCAGAAGCAGCATTCAGTTCAGAAAAATAGAAATAGCAGCTCACATGCAACGTATTTCGGCAACAGTAGAAAATGAAAACAAGGAGGGTGTCTGTGCTTCACTTCCTGGAGGGGGCACCCCTTGGAGGGCCCGTCTCTGGTCCTCTCGGGCCAATTCCAAGCAGTGACCTCTCCCGGGCACTCACACCCCAGCCTCGGGCCAAGGCTGCCTGGCCAAGGGGTCTGGGCCTGCTCCACCTTCCTCTGCTGAGAAGGCTCCTCTCCCTGCCCATCGACAGTGAGGCCCATGCCGACCCCACTGGAGGCCAGGAGGCCAGGAGGCCAGGCCTGTCCACACCCTCGCACAGCCGGTACCTCGCCGGACCAGGGTAAACAGTTCTTTCTCCATTTGTGCGCCCTGCTCTGGTCCCTCTGCCCCAGGAGGGCGTGGCTGCATTCTTTGTGTTCACCTCTGTGTTCCTGGAGCAGAGGCCATTCCAGTACACAGCCGGCTCTCAGTGCATACCACGGGCTCAACATGGTAAAGGGCTGCGCCCACAGGAGGCTGACAGCTGCTGCTGGGTCTTCATGAGTGTGCTCCGTCACCCACCAGTCACATGAGTGCTGGCACAGAGCTGCGAGTGGGAGGGGGTGCCCTGCTTTCCCCAAGGGTGTGGGCCGAGGGGGCAGGGTCCTCACCTCCTCCCAGATGGAGTAGTGGCTGAGGAAGCAGCCCACCTCCCCCTTGGTCAGTGTGCGGCCCGAGTAGGGGTCCTGGTAGCCGGGGAGCAGGTCCACGCCGAGGGTCCTCATGACACTGCTGTTGAGCATCCTGAGGGAGGCGATGTCATGGGGTCAGGGGTGCCCACCAGAGACCCACCCAGAGCCGCCTGCACCGGGCAAGTTGGGGACCGTCACACTGGAGTCTGGTTTGAAGGAGGTGGCGGTGGTGGTGGCTTAGTTGCTAAATTATGTCCCACTCTTGGCGACCCCCTGGACTGCAGCTTGCCAGGCTCTTCTGTCCATGGGATTTCCCAGGCAAGAATATGGAGTGGGTTGCCACTTCCTTCTCCAGGGGATCTTCCCGACCCAGGGATCGAACCCAAGTCTCCTGTATTGCAAGTGGTCTCCTGTATTGCAGGCGGATTCTTTATTGCTGAACTACCAGGGATTCCCAGTTGGGAGGGAGGAGGCCTGATTACTGCCTCATGCGGTCTGAAGTCATCATGACTGGACCAGGGGGCTGGAGCTGCCTCGGGCAGGGTGGGTCATCCTAAGGGGAGCCGGGCAGTCTGAGGAGGAGACACCCAGGATGAAGGGCAGATGCTTCTCAGGCAGAGGCCCAAGCAAAGGCTGGACATCCTGCGGTCCAGCAGACTGGAGCGCATGCAGCCAGCAGCAGTGGACATGGGGGGCCGTGAGCGGCCTGCTCCCGCACCCCACCCATCAGGGATCTAGGTTCAGGAGGGCAAGGAAGAGCTCTGATAATCAGAATGAAGACCCCATTAACCTTTGGGATACTTACTGTGTGTCAGGCCCTGGAGAAATCTTCACTAAACCCTTATAAACCCCTAAGCGGAAGGCAGCTCCTCGCCGTTTCCGCAGCAGGGCTGAGAGATGGGAGGACTTGCCGGAGGCCACACAGCTGGTGACCAGGCCCAGGAGCTCCAGACCCCGGGCCTTAACCACTGCACCCTCCTCCCTCGGGTGGGCTGAGGAAGGGCCCCTGTCCTGTTCTGTCTGCCCTGGGCTCCCCGAGACACAATGACTCAGGCTCTCTTTGAATACTCCTTGGAACAGGAAACTCTTTCAACCCATCGTCTGCTTTCCCACCCCCAGGGAGCCCCGACGGGCCACCCTGGGCCCCCTCCACTGCACAGGACCCTGTCCCCATCCCGGAAGCCTCACCGGCCATCCACGGCGTCCACCACCCGCCCGGAGACCTCCATCTCCCAGAGCGAAGTCAGCATGCGCTCTCGGCGGCCGGGCCGACGGGCCAGGCTGATGACAAACACCTGGAGGAGGCAGGGGGCAGGGGGAGGCTGCGGGGGGAGGGGAGTGCCCGCCTCCTGATCCCGTCCTGTAGGCTGGGAGGACTCACCTCATCAAACCCCATCTTGCTGGGCCTCTTTGGGGGCCGGGACACATGAGCCGAGGCCCACATGGGGGGCCCATCCACTGCAGAGTAAAGCCCGCTGTCACGAGCCCCACTGGCTCAAGTCAGTGGCACCCTGGAGTCCCAGGCCCCCCTCATTTCTGCCCCCTTAGCAGGATGCCCAGCAGATCACAGACTCCACCTGCCTCTGCTGTTCAGAGGGGCAGACTGAAGCTCAGCAGAGAAAGTGACTTGTCCGGAGTCAGGGAATGATTTGAAGGGGGAAGTTGTGACTCCAGCCCTGCCCCCTGCCCAGCCAGGTCCGGGGCCAAGAAGAAGGGGCCCGTCAAGGAGAAGGGGCCCGTGGGAGGGGCAGGGAGTGATGGGGAGGAGGGACAACATCGGCTGGCAACCTCACCCAGCGCCTCCAGGATCAGGTGGATGAAGTTGACTCTCTCGTCCTCCAGCCCCTGGTGGGATTTCACAGGCACGTTCAGGTACCCATAACGCTGCTCATTGCACACGTGGACTGAGACCCCTGCGGAGAGAGGCCGAGTGAGTGCTGGCCTGCAGGGCGGGGCTCTCGGAACCCAGACGGCAGGTGTGAGCCCCAGTCCTACCAGTACCCACCACAGGAGTCCTCTCTGGGACCCCGTGTCCCCATCTGTGGGGTTGGAGGGAGATAGGGCTTGGCTCAAACAACATCTCAGGGACCTTTCTGCCAAGATGGTATATGTTCATCCAATAGATGTCTCCAGGGCACCAGCTGGGGGCAGGGGTGATGGTGGTGAGCAAGACAGACCGTCCCTGCCCTCAGAGGATTAAAGTGAGGAAGAAGCAGGCAAACTCCCACCTGGCTATGGCCACCCGATGCCACAGGGCCTTGCTCCACCCTCTAAATCTCGCCCGCCTCTGCCCATCCCGCTCACCCAATCCAGCACCATCACCTCTGGCCCAGATTCCTACACTTAACCCCTCCCCTTCTCCGGCCCCTGCCACGCTGTCCTCCACCTGGCAGCCAGAGTGGCCCTTTTTTTAAAAAAATTCCTTTGGTGTTTGTAATCTTTATTATAATCATTTATTTAGCCTTTGTCTTCTAGACTGTGAATCCTCCAGGGCAGGTCAGTCGGTCAGTCAGTCAGTTCAGTTCAGTTGCTCAGTTGTGTCCAACTCTTTGCAACCTCGTGGACCGCAGCACGCCAGGCCTCCTTATCCATCCCAGAGCTTGCTCATAAAACACGGTGTCTATTGAGAAGTCAACTCCAGGCCCAGCACTGAGTACACAGCCCGGCAGAGTGCAGGGGGTGGAAGCACTAATAATGGAGATAAAACCCCCGTTCACGGGACTTCCTTGGTTGTCCAGTGGTTGGGAATCCACCCTCTGGTGCAGGGGATGCAGGTTTGATCCCTGGTTGGGGAACTAGATCCCAAATGCCATGGGGCAACTAAGCCCATACACCACAACAAAAGATCCTGCAAGCCAAAACTAAGACCCAATGCAGCCAAAAAATAAACATATGATGCTAAAAAAATTGCCTATCTGCATATAAATAAAAAACTTTACAAAATAATTCACTAAACTCCTTTGAACCACTGAGCAGTAAACAGCAGGTGATACTCAAGTAGAGGTAAACAAATAAAGTTTCTCAGTAGTATCCGACTCTTTGCCACCCCAAGAACTATACAGTCCATGGAATTCTGGAGTGAGTAGGCCAGAGTACTGGAGTGAGTAGCCTTTCCCTTCTCCAGGGGTTCTTCCCAACCCAGGGCTCAAACCCAGGCCTCCCACATTGCAGGCAGATTCTTTACCAGCTGAGCCACAAGTAGAGGTAGGAATGAAAAAATAAGAAAATAGGGAGTTGCCTGGTGGCCTAGTGGTGAGAGTTCTGTGTCTTCACTCTTGTGGCCTGGGTTCAGTCCCTGGTTGAGGAAGTGAGATCTCAAGAGCCGTCCAATGTGGCAAGAAAAAGAAAAAAAAGAAAATATCTGTGCTTCTCATTTTTCATCCATGTATTTGTTTCACCTTCATTCACGTCTTGCACTTGCTAAGATCTTTTTCCTTCCTGCGTGTTTGCACTGTAGACGTCACCTCGTGGAGCACAAAAGAATGATGACGACCCCCTTCTCCCTGGCCACTCCTCACACGACGCTTGTCCAGGTGCAGCATTTCCTGATGGAACCGCCACTTCTAATCACCTTGACCATGAGCAAAGTTCTCCACCCAATGGACAGCCTGCATGTTCTCGCCGCCCATGCGTGCACACTGTGAACGACACTCTCTGCCGCCTTCTCAAGGTTCTTATGCCAACAGCAGCATCTCTGTCTTGCTGTCAACTTCAGTTCTTCCCAGGACTGCGGTTTATCCGATCCAAGCCCAAACATCCAAACATTTCTTCTTCTTTTTTTTTTTTTTGACCATGCTGCATGGCTTGCGGGATCTTAATTCCCTGACCAGAGCCTTAACCTGTGCCCTCGACAGTGAAAGCATAGAGTCCTAACCACTGGACCACCAGGGAATTCCCCAAACCCAAACACTTCCTTGTAACTTTCATCTTAAAAATAACTACCCACAGCAGAATGATTTTTTTTTCAGTGTTCATGTCCAATTGGATGATTTTCTGATGGCTGCCTGACACCCACAGGCTAACGGCCAGACGCTTGCCCATCAAGTCCCCACAAGCTGGCCCCTGCTCACCTTTCCCGCCTCAGCCTGCACTATGCCCCCTCTTTGCGCTCTAGCTGCCTGCCTTTGTATGTCCCCGGCCACCACAGGGCCTTTGCATCTGCTGGTCCCGTTGTCTTGCTCTGTTTGCCTTGTTAATGCCTACCCATACTTTAGATCTCAGTCCCAGTGATTACATCCTCCAAGAAGCCTTCCCTGGAGACCAGGTCAACGCTAGTCTAAGCTCCCAAAACACCTATAATCAAGAAGCTCTTCTTCCTGTCATTGTGATTGACACTGATTTGTGTGATCCTTTGGTTGACTGGACTGGAGGATCCAGGAAGTCAAGGACCACCTGATTTTACTCACCACTGTCTCCCTGGAGCCTGGCACCTGGTGCATGCGTGTTAAGTCGCTTCAGTCATGTCTGACTCTTTACACCCCTATGGACTTTAGCCTGCCAGGCTCTTCTGTCCATGGGATTCTCCCGGCGAGAATATTGGAATGGGCTGCCACGCCCTCCTCCAGGGGACCTTCCCGACTCAGGGACTGACCCTGTGTCTCTTATGTCTCCTGCATTGGCAGGCGGGTTCTTTACCACTAGTGCCACCTGGGAAGCCCTTGGCACTGGTAGGTGTCCCATAAATATTTGCCTAATGAAGGAATACATGCAAGCGCCATGGTGGGCACAGCCAGAAGGACATCTAACCTACTGGGGCAGTGGGCCCAAGAAAGCCTATGACCCGAAGCACAATTAGGAATTAGCAAGATAAACTGTGGAGTGGGGAAGGGCATGCAGAGCAGAGGAAACAGCATGTGCAAAGGCCCAGAGACCTCGAAAAAAGGCTCGACAAGAGCTGACGTTACCAGCAGCCTGACAGGCGTAGGCAAAGACGATGATGTCGTCGAAGGGCCAGGTATAGTTGGGGTGAGGTGGGTCGAAGGCCAGCTGGGCCGTCTCTTCAGCCCGCAGGGATACCAGGAAGGTGGAGTGGACCATGGGGACGCGGAAGCAGCCCCGGCGCTGGCGGTTCTTGGTAGGAAAGTAGTCGGCGGTGCGGCGGTAGTAGCCCTGGGGAAGGGGTGGCCCTGGGCTGTGAGAGGACACCCCTCCATCCCCAGCACACCACTCCCCAGCCAGGGCTTGCTGCCCTCCACGTCCCTCCTCCCAGACCTCAAGCCTCCCGAGGCCTGTGTCCCCAGCCATACCTGGGGGGTGATTCCACACCAGAAATTGGAGTAGTAGGTCTGAGAGTCCAGCATCGGGGCCACCACGGGCAGCCCCTGCTCGATCAGAAGCTGCAGCGTCTGGTTGTTCGTCAGAATGTTGTCTGTGTCTGCAAACTGTGGGGAGGCGGATGTCACAGGCCCTAGCCTTGTCTGTGCCTCCCAGCAGCCTCCCAAGGATTCACTGAGTGGGATCCCTCCAGATATCCAGGGACCCAGGATATCTTCCACAATCCAATGTTCCCTCAGAGAGATCTAAGCTATAAACCAGGAGATCTGTTTCTGGACCAAGGATCTAGTCTGGAGCACTGGCTCAGAGACCTGGTCCAGAGATTTTACGCCTGAGTTGCTGATCTAAGAACTTTATCTGAAGCCTTAGGAAGGAAATTCAAAGACCTACTCTGATCTCCTCTGGACAGGGGAAGCCTGGCGTGCTGCAGTCCATGGGGTCGCAAAGAGTCAGGCATGACTTAGCCTGAGCAGACTGAACAGCAACAACCCTGCTCTCTGGTCCAGGGAACTAGGCTCAGATTATACTCTGGGCTCTATACTCTGAGACTGAGTTACACTCTATATTCTGGGACTGAGTCTCAGTGTACACCTTGAGCTCTGTCTCAGGGATCCAGGCTTAGTACAGAGTCTGAGCTCAAGCAAAGGGATCCCAGCTCAATACTTGATCTGGGTTCTGATCCAGGTTGCTAGCTGAAGGGTCCAGCCTACAGATGGTTAAATTGCACCCAGATTTCTGTCAAAGACAGGTGCCATCACCTGTGGGGAGCCCGATCGTAGGCCAGGCTTTCTTACCAGGATATAGTCTGCCCCCCAGTCCCTGGCAAAGGTCAGGGCTTCCTGTTTCAGCTCCATCAGGAACTGATGCCTTTCTTTGGTCCAGTGCTTAGGGCCTTCTTCATCTGGGTAGGACCTGAGGTGGTAAAGAGATGAAATGTTCCATGGGGTAGGCGCATGTGGTCAGAGCCCTGGCCTGCAGTCTGTGACTCAGAACTGTCCCTTTCCCTCTCTGGGCTGCACCTGTTGCCCATCTTCCCCAGGACCTTTGCCCTCAGGCCACACCTGGGCTCCCCCTCGGGCCTCCAGACCACAGCTGCATAGTCATCACCCACGGCAGCCAGCCACTCCTGTAGCATCGCTGTAGTGTTGTCCACATTGTGGTCCGTGGCACACCTGGGGACACAGGAGGAAGGAGGGCGGGGGAGGGGTGGCACAGCCACCAAAGGACCAAACCCTAAGGCAGTCTTGACCCCTGGAGCACCAACCCCTGCAGGACGGGTCTCTCCTGGAAGCAGAGGAGGTAGGTGTGCTACAGAGGAAGGCGGGCAGCCAGGTCCCAATCATAGGTCTGTGTTCCACTGTGTGACCCCAGGCAGGTCCAGACCCTCTCTGGGCTCACGTTCTCCCTCTGTAACTAAAAGCCATCCTGGCAAGCTCAGGGGCTGAGGTGACAGAACTCAAATGCAGCATTTTTTTTTTTTTGACAGGCAACTAGGATTTATTGGTGGGCATGAGTAAGGAGGGGACAGCGCCAAGGCTCTCATGAATGCAAGACCTGCCATTTGTCCAGAAGGAAGGATGTATTTGGCCCCAAAGCCATTGGGATGAGCTGTTTTTCTGCCACCATGCTTTCAAGTTCACTAGCCTTAAACTTAGTAAATCCCCACTTCTTAAAAGATGTGGATCGACTGGCAGCCAGGGAACTTGAACTTGGCCCTACAGAAGGCCTCAGTCACATGTTCCTTGTTCGGAAGCTTGGTACCGATGGGCATTACGACTTGGTCAGTGTGGACCCTGGCCACTGTGCCCTGGGGCTTTCTGCCACACTTACCAGTCTGAAGCCTAAATTTGGGGACAGCATGCCAGTCATGAATGTCCACTGGAAAGGGCTGTCTCCAGGGTTCCTTAGGGCAATCTGGATAGGCAACAGGCTGCATACGCTCCCCAGGAGGCTGTCTGCAGCCACTCAAATGCATTTTGAAAGATGAGAAGGCCCTCAACTTTGAGGAGCACACCTGCCATATTTCCTGGTTTTCTTCCTTCCCTGCTGTGTGACCTCAGGTTAGTCCCCTCCCCTCTCTGAGGCAGGACTGGACAGAGGAGCTGCTGCTTCCCTCCACCAGGAAGTTGTAATAAGGACCAAACCACACTCTGAGCATCCCTGAGAAGACCTGATGGGCCTGAGTTCCAAGGTCACCTCACACAGCCTCTCCGAAGGAGCTGTCATGACAGAGCGGGGCGAGGGGGCCTTAGCCAAGAGCCCAGGTTTTTGGTGATGCTGCCCCTTTAAGCCAAGTCTCCAGAACTGAAGACTAACTACGTGTCAAGTCTTTTGGGGGTGGGAACTAACTAAACTCCTGGACTGGTAATTGTGGGCAGCCTCCCCAGGCCACAGCTCCACCCCCAGCCCAACTCTGGTGAGTTGGGGAGGGTAGTTTGGTCACTTCTCTCAGTTTATCCCCAACCTCAGCTTGGGACTCCTCCCTGTTCTGGCTTCCACAGACTGTGGCCTCTAATTCCAGGGCCCTGGGGGGACACCTCGGGGGAGAGACACAGGAAGGGGCTTTGCCCTTGGCTGGCAGGACTCAGCCCCTCTTCTGAAAGAGGCTGGAACTAGCCTGGGGAAGGGGGAGCGGTTGTGACACCCCCATAGAGCAGCATGGAGCCCAGGGCTGACAGCACCCCTATGGGCTCCCCAGGAACTCCCAGGCCTGCTGAACTCTGCCACATCGGGCCCCAGGGGACGCCAGCTGCTCCTGTTGGCTCCACTCTGTCAGGCTGACCACAGGTCCCACGGCTTAAGTTTCAGCTCTGGTGGGCTGCAGCAAGAGCGGTTGGCCCCAACTTACACCTAGAGGAGGTCCCGAAGGAGGAGCAGGGGCCAGAATGAGGGATGGGTGTCCCTGTTCCAACCCAAGGCCTCCAAGGTCAGTCTGCAGGGCCAAGGGGACAAGGGGACCCGCCAGGAGGCTGGGGTTGCTGGAGGGCCTGTCTGCAAGGGGAGGGGCCTGTCTGGGTGGTGTCTGGGCAGGGAGCAGATGGGGCCAGCTGGAGCCCAGGCTGTTGGTGGTGGAGTTGTTGCGGGGGGGGGGGGGGGCGGTAGATGCCCAGTGGGTGCCAACGCCCGGGTCTATCTCACCAGAGGGCCAGCCTGGCCCTGGGGTAGTCCAGCCGCTCCAGCGCGCCCAGGTAGTGAGGCAGTGAGTGCTCGGCATTGCGGGCCAGGATGGCAAGGACCACGGTGGGCAGCGGCGGCTCCGCGACTCCCGCAGCCTCGGGCCGCGGCCCCAGCAGGAGCAGCAGCTGGAGCAGCGGGGCGGCGGGGGCGACGCGCATGGCGGGCGCTCGGGCGGAGGCAGCGGCGGCCCCCGGGGCTCCCGGGCGCGCCGAGGGGAGTGGGTGGTGCCGCCGGGCCCTGGGCGGGGACCAGGGCGGGGCCGAGGCGGGCCAGGAGTGGGGCAGGGGGATGTACTACTCCCTCCCAAGAATGGGCCCCCACTCCCCTCCGATCCCTATCCATAGATTCTCAGATGTCCTCTCCTCGGCCCAGGGCGTCGCAGGACCAGGGCCCGGACACCCGCTCCAGACGCGATCCGGGAGCAGCCTCTTCCCGGCTGGAGGCTCGTGGGGCGACGGCTTCCGAGCCCTCCGCGGCGTCTCAGAATACTCGACTACGACTCCCCTCCGGGGCGTGCAATCCCCGGAATCCGGCTTCACAGATTCCTTCAACGCCCCTGAATCCGTACTGCCTGGCCATCCGTCCGACCCTCGGACCCGAGCTGCGTGCGGACCGGGCGACACCGCCACGGCCCTTTCCTGGGTTCCGGGGCTCCCGGCCCCTCCGCCGCCCCGCCCCCGGGCGCCCTCTGGCGGGCCCAGACGGAACTTCGCAGAGCCAGACCCGAGAAGGGGTGCGGGGAGCGGGGGTAGTCCCCTGACCTGGACGCGCCATCCCGCCGCGGTCGGTCCGAGCCTGGCGTCTCCCGCGCGTCATCGTCGTCGCCTCCGTCGCCAGCACCAGCACCGCTCCGGGCCTTTAGGAGAGCAAAGCCTGCTCTTAGATTGAGTGTAGAACAAGGGCACCACACGGCCCCCTCACGGTGTCCCAGACCTCCCTCCAAAGCAGGGTGACTCCAGTGTCTGGTCAGAGTCGGGGTCCGGAGGCCCCTGCTGGGTCTCCAGCCTCTCTCAGGGAAAAGGAGGGCCCTGGAGGCACCAGTGGTGGGGTCTAGCTCCTATGCCACCGACCCGGTGGGCAGGTAGGTCACTTTTCTCCTGAGCCTCGGGGCCTCCTGGGTAGAATTGGGCTGTAACAGCGCCCATCTAGCAAGGATTCCTTGAGTGCGTGAATGCGCTTGAATTCTATGCATGGAGCCTGGCAAGGGAGAAGAATTCCTGGGGCTGGAAGACAGGACTGGAGAAGCCCGGCTCTCCTTCCATTCAGCCCCTCACTCAGGTGGCCCTACGATGGAAGGCCTGAGGTCCCTTTGCCAAAACATCATGGGGAAATGAGTCCCTCCCCTTGCATGGTTGCTTCTTTCTATCCCCCACCCCCAACTTGAGTGACTTCGAGGTGGCTTAGAAGTGAAGTGAAGTGGAAGTTGCTCAGTCGTGTCCGACTCTGCGACCCCATGGACTATACAGTCCATGGAATTCTGCAGGCCTTTCCCTTCTCCAGGGGATCTTCCCAACCCAGGGATCAAACCCAGGTCTCCCACATTGCCGGTGGATTCTTTACCAGCTGAGCCACAAGGGAAGCCCACTGCCAAACTGCGCTGCAAAGCATGTGGAATCTTAGTTCCCCAGCCAGGGACTGAACCCATACCGCCCCCTGCATTAGAAGCAAGGAGCCAACCACTGGAGTGTCAGGGGAAGTCCCTAGGATACTCTTCTAAAGCAAAGCAGCGTCCCCGGCTTCACCCATCCCAGGGTTATCCCAGAGCTTCTGCCCATGCTATTAGTCACGGGGGCTTCCAGATTCTTCCCTCACCTCGAGTCATCCGTCTTCTCCCAATGCAGTGACCCCTCCAACCTTCACCTCTCTCCCTCCTCAGTCTACAGTGGTCCAGCCAGTTGCTAACTCCCTTGTCCCAGGTTTCCCCCATCACTCCTGCCTGGAAAAACCCTATAGCCATCTTCCTTTGGGGGCACACTCCGGATCTCCACTCCCCACTGGCCTTGCACTGAGCCCAACAATTCAGTTTCCCTGGGCTCCTGCCCACCCTGCCCCTGCCGCCCCAGTGGTATTTCACCAGCTTGATCTTCTGACACCCTCACTCTCCTCTCCCTACCCCAGTGAAAATCTCCCTGCCCTTCTTGGAGAAAAGAGAAGCCATCACCTTGGACTTCCCTGGTGGTCCAATGGTTACCAGTCCGCCTTCCAATGCAGGGGACCTGGGCTTGATTCCTGGTGGGGGGACTAGGATCCCACGTGCCTCCAGGCAAAACTAGGTCTACAAAGAAAACTAACCACAACAAAGAGCCTGCGTGGCTGTTGCAGCTAAGGCCCCAGGCAGCCAAATAAATATTGTTCAGAGAGTGAGGCGAGGGCCTCCCTGGTGGCTCAGTGGTAAAGAATCCTCTTGCCTATGCAGGAGATACAGGTTCGATCCCTGATCTGGGAAGATCCCACATGTGGCAGAGCAACTAAGCCCTTACGCCACATCTGTGGAGTCTGTGCTCCAGAGCCTGGGAGCTACAACTACGGAGCCTACAAGCTGCAACTACCGAAGCCCGCATGTCCTAGAGCCCGTGCTCCGCAACGAGAGAAGCCACCGCAATGAGAAGCCCGTACACTGCAGCTCGAGAGGAGCCCCTGCTCACTGCAGTGAGAGAAAAAGCCCGCGCAGCAACAGTGATCCAAAAAAAAAAAATAATTGTTTTTAAATAAAAGAGAGAGAGAAGACATCACCTGTGAACTCTCACTTCCAGCTTCCAAACCTTCCACCCCTGCCGCCAAACCAGTCTCTTCTCTCAACACCTGTTATCACGGAAGAGCACCCCTTTCTCAGAACCATCCTTGGACTCCAAAAAAAAAAAAAAAAGCCATCCCTTTGCCCTTCCTGGATTACCAACACTCCTCTCTTCTGGATACTTCCTTCAACATTCCAAAGGACTTAAAACTCCCCCAACTTAAAATATGAATACAGTCAGCTGCCTGCTGGCCCCCAGCGGCAGCCCCATCTCTCTCCTTCCCTCCAAACCTCTGGAAAAGGGGATGTGACCTCTGCTTTGCTTCTGGTCTCACTTCCCCACCTTCATTCCTTGCTTGACACACACCAGGGCTTCTCCAGCCAAACTGCTGCTGCCAAGACCTGCATCCTCCTGGCCCCTCCCCCAGTGGAATTCCTCTTCATTCAAGCGGGTTCCCTGACACCTGACCTCATACACAACTCCTACTTTCTGCAAAACTGACACGTATCTCCGCTTCCTACCCAGACCCATCTGTCTAAAATAGAACCTCAGTCTTTCCTCCAAACCAGCTCCCACTCCAGTGGCCTCCCTCCAACTTGGGGACCTGATGATAAGTGCCTCTCTCTCTCCGCCCACTCCACACTCTCATCGTGGCCAGACCACTTCAGTGTCTCCTGCACGTGGTCACTCCTGTGGCTCGGAGCATCAGCACCACTCCCCAAGGCCACTGCACCTCCCAGTACTCACACCCCTACCCCAGGCCTTCTCCCTGGAAACCGTTCTGCATTGAGTGGTCCTTTCTTTTTCTTTTTTTTAAAATTTGGCCACACCGCACTGCATGAGAGGCTTCCCTGGTGGCTCATACAGTAAAGAATCTGCCTGCAATGCAGGAGAGCCAGGTTCAATCCCTGGGTTGGGAAGATCCCCTGGAGAAGGGAATGGCAACCCACTCCAGTATAATTGTCCAGTATAATTCAGACTCAAATTGAAGAAAGTAGGGAAAACCACTAGACCATTCAGGTATGACTTAAATCAAATCCCTTATGATTATACAGTGGAAGTGAGAAATAGATTTAAGGACCTAGATCTGATAGATAGAGTGCCTGATGAACTATGGAATGAGGTTCGTGACATTGTACAGGAGACAGGGATCAAGACCATCCCCATGGAAAAGAAATGCAAAAAAGCAAAATGGCTGTCTGGGGAGGCCTTACAAATAGCTGTGGAAAGAAGAGAGGCGAAAAGCAAAGGAGAAAAGGAAAGATATAAGCATCTGAATGCAAAGTTCCAAAGAATAGCAAGAAGAGATAAGAAAGACTTCTTCAGCGATCAATGCAAAGAAATAGAGGAAAACAATAGAATGGGAAAGACTAGAGATCTCTTCAAGTAAATTAGAGATACCAAGGAAACATTTCATGCAAAGATGGGCTCGATTTATGGACAAAAATGGTATGGACCTAACAGAAGCAGAAGATATTAAGAAGAGGTGGCAAGAATACACGGAAGAACTGTACAAGAAAGATCTTCACGACCCAGATAATCATGATGATGTGATCACTAATCTAGAGCCAGACATCTTGGAATGTGAAGTCAAGTGGGCCTTAGGAAGCATCACTACGAACAAAGCTAGTGGAGGTGATGGAATTCCAGTGGAGCTATTTCAAATCCTGAAAGATGATGCTGTGAAAGTGCTGCACTCAATATGCCAGCAAATTTGGAAAACTCAGCAGTGGCCACAGGACTGGAAAATGTCAGTTTTCATTCCAATTCCAAAGAAAAGGCAATACAAAAAATGCTCAAACTACTGCACAATTGCAGTCATCTCACATGCTAGTAAAGTAATGCTCAAAATTCTCCAAGCCAGGCTTCAGCAATACGTGAACTGTGAACTCCCTGATGTTCAAGCTGGTTTTAGAAAAGGCAGAGAAATCAGAGATCAAATTGCCAACATCTGCTGGATCATGGAAAAAGCAAGAGAGTTCCAGAAAAACATCTATTTCTGCTTTCTTGACTATGCCAAAGCCTTTGACTGTGTGGATCACAATAAACTGTGGAAGATTCTGAAAGAGATGGGAATACCAGACCACCTGACCTGCCTCTTGAGAAATCTGTATGCAGGTCAGGAAGCAACAGTTAGAACTGGACATGGAACAGCAGACTGGTTCCAAATAGGAAAAGGAGTACGTCCAGGCTGTATATTGTCACCCTGCTTATTTAACTTATAAGCAGAGTACATCATGAGAAACGCTGGACTGGAAGAAACACAAGCTGGAATCAAGATTGCTGGGAGAAATATCAATAACCTCAGATATGCAGATGATACCACCCTTATGGCAGAAAGTGAAGAGGAACTAAAAAGCCTCTTGATGAAAGTAAAAGAGGAGAGTAAAAAAGTTGGCTTAAAGCTCAACATTCAGAAAATGAAGATCATGGCATCCGGTCCCATCACTTCATGGGAAATAGATGGGGAAACAGTAGAAACAGTGTCAGACTTTATTTTTTTGGGCTCCAAAATCACTGCAGATGGTGACTGCAGCCATGAAATTAAAAGATGCTTACTCCTTGGAAGAAAAGTTATGACCAACCTAGATAGTATATTCAAAAGCAGAGACTGCCAACAAAGGTCCGTCTAGTCAAGGCTATGGTTTTTCCTGTGGTCATGTATGGATGTGAGAGTTGGACTGTGAAGAAGGCTGAGTGCCAAAGAATTGATGCTTTTGAACTGTGGTGTTTGAGAAGACTCTTGAGGGTCCCTTGGACTGCAAGGAGATCCAACCAGTCCATTCTGAAGGACATCAGCCCTGGGATTTCTTTGGAAGGAATGATGCTGAAGCTCAAGCTCCAGTACTTTGGCCACCTCATGGGAAGAGCTGACTCACTGGAAAAGACTCTGATGCTGCGAGGGATTGGGGGCAGGAGGAGAAGGGGACGACCGAGGATGAGATGGCTGGATGGAATCACGGCCTCGATGGACGTGAGTCTGAGTGAACTCCGGGAGATGGTAATGGACAGGGAGGCCTGGCGTGCTGTGATTCATGGGATCGCAAAGAGTCGGACACGACTGAGCGACTGAAATGAACTGAACTGAACTGAACTGAACTGAATCCCATAGACAGAGGAGCCTGGTGGGCACAGTCCGTGGGGTCACAAAGAGTCAGACACGACTGAGTGGCTTCACATGAGGGATCTTAGTTCCCCAACCAAGGATGGAACCTGGGCCCCTCGCTCTGCAGTGAAAGAGCCAAGTCCTAACCATTGGACCACCAAGGAATTCCCTCAGTGGTCCTTTCTAAACGGCATGATGTTACACCCATTGGGGATGCCAATGCCCTCAGCATAGAGCTCAGATTCCTCCAGGAACAAGGAGACCCTTCATGGACTGCCTAACGCTTCTCCATCTTCTCTGACTTCCTCTCTCCTATCTCCTGCCCCAGCCAAACTGGACTATGTACAGTTTCCAGAACACTCCATGCTTTAAGACCTTCCCATACTCTCTCTGTCTCTTTTTTTGATTCTCTGCTTGGACTGCTCTCTCACTTCCTGGTCGCCTCTTCCACGCCCTCTGGAAAGCCTTCCCCGATGTCATCTTGGGGGACCTACCCCTGAATTGCATCCTAAACAGACCCACTCGCTCAGCAAATATTGACCGAGTACAAGTCATATGCAGGTGGAATTCTAGGTCCTGGGGATACAGAGGTTCGGTCTCTGTTCCTAGGGATGGTCCCTCTGTCCCAGAGGATCCGTCTCTGTTCTGATGAGGGAAGACAGACAGGAAACAAGCAAACTGACAAATGAATAAATAACTTCAGAGAACAGTAAATGCTATGAACGAAGTAAGACAAGTTAACGAGAACAGAGAGTATCTGAGGGTGGAGGCAACACTGAACAGAGAGTTCGGTGAAGACGTTCCGGAGCATAAGGGGAGCCAGCCCCGAGGAAATCTTGGAGAAGTTGTTGCATATGGACATGGGGCCAAGGCCCTGTGGTGGGAACAAGCAAGGAGGCCAGGGCAGTCGGCGCAAAGTGAGCAGGGGAGTGTGGTAAGAGGTGAGGACCACTTAGGGTCCTAAAGCTATGGTGGGATTTTGGATTTTTTTTAGTGCAATAGGAAGACATTGGAGAGTGTAAGCAGAGGAGTAACATGGTTTGTCTTAAAAAGATCGCTTTGGCTGCAGCTCAGACGGTGGACTCTGGGGGCAAAGATGGAAGCCCGGGAAAGCATGTAACCAGGAGAGCAGATGATGGGCAAGGCTGAGATGTATAAGTGATTAGATGTGAGAAGTGGAGGGAGGAGTCAGGTGACTCACAGGGTGTGATGTGGTCTGGGACTGAATGAGGAAGATCTATGCAGGGGCAGTAGAATGTGAAACCAGGTTCTGCACCGGACCTTGTTGTGAGCTGCCTTTTATCAGACCTGCAGGTGGAAAGATCATATGCCAGACCTGCCTGGCTGGCTGTGAGTTCTGAAGCAAGGACCCATCTGCCTTCTTCACTTATCCCAGCCCTACGGCAGGGCTACCCAGCCACTGGGTGGGCTCTCAATAGAAATATGATGTTACTGACTAGGGTGGGCTGATCAAGCACCTGTACTCTTACGATACTCATATATATATATATATATGGCCTCATAATATAAAAATAAGACATACTCTGCAAAGGTAATATGACATCAAACTCAGAAACTCTAAAACAGTGATTCTCCAAGCATGGTCCTTGGACCAGCCAGCATCAGCTTCGCCTGGAAGTTGTTAGAAATGCAAATTTCTAGGCCCCTCCCCATACCTGTGGAGAAGGAAATGGCACCCCACTCCAGTACTCTTGCCTGGAAAATTCCATGGACAGAGGAGCCTGGTAGGCTACAGCCCATGGGGTCGCAAAGAGTCGGACACGACTGAGCGACTTCACTTCACTCACTTCATACTTCATCACTGGAGAAGGAAATGGCAACCCACTCGAGTATTCTTGCCTGGAGAATCCCATGGACAGAGGAGCCTGGTGGGCCATGGTCCATGGGGTTGCAGAGAGTCGGACACGACTGAAGTGATTGAACAGGTATGCACGCCCCATACCTGGGCTTCCCTGGTGGCTCAGCAGTAGAGAATGCAGGAGACTGGGGAGATGCCGGTGCCATCCTTGGGTCAGGAAGATCCCCTGGAGGAGGAAATGGCAACCCACTCCAGTATTCTTGCCAGGAAAATCTCATGAACAAAGGAGCCTGGCGGGCTACTACAGTCCGAGGGGTCTCAGAGTTGGACACGGCTGAGCAGCTGAGCAGCAGCCGCACCTCTCCATACCCGCTGAATCAGAGCCTCTGGGAGTGGAAGTTAAACCAACAAGCCTTTCAGGTGATTTTGGTACTGACTCAAGACTGAAGCTGCTATTCCATGGGGCCTAAGGTCTCATTCTTGGGGTAATGCCTAGAAAAAAATGTTTGGGTCCATCTGGCTGAATAGGACCCAGACCACGCTGGACCAACATCTAGCTGGGCTCTACATTCCTCCCCCACCAGCACCTTCACCCCCATCCCTCAGCCATGGTAGTTCTGGCCAAAGCCAGGCGGTGGCGCCAGTGCCTCAGGCTCCACTCTGGCTTCCAGAAATAGAGACCCTGGAAGGACTGTCCCCCTCCCCAGCACCCTCTTCTTCCCTCTGGGAGCCTCAGCTCCAAGGTCTGCCCACTGGCAAAGGCTCTGCAGAATGGCCTTCATCAGAGAGGGGGCCCTGAGGTTGGCACACCCAAGGTGAGGGCCAACCCCCTCTTCCTGGAGGTTAGGAGGGTGGGTGAGAGGAGACCCTTAGGTCAGAGAGAAATTAGGGGTCTCTGGCCTATGGGACTTGGGGGTCAGGAGCCCTGGCAGGTGGCTGTGGTCTGGTGGACCCTGGCCACACCTCCATTAACCCTCTGCCTTCCTCGCCCAACCTACCGCGAGGTCTCAGGTGCCGTTTCCCTTCCAAAGGGTGGGGGCAGCCTAGAGGTACCCCAAAACCTGGACAGGGCCCCAGGGCTGGGGGTCTTCACAGCCTGGCAGCCAAGTAGATGGGGAGGGGAAGCCCATGGCAGAGTGGGTGCACAGATGGAGCTCTTACCAGCTGCTAGCTTCACGTCTCCTGGGTTGGGGGCTCTCTGGGCCCCTGTCCTGCTTTGTGGCCAAGGAAGCCCAGGTTCCAAGCCGGAGGAGGGGCCCACACACAGCTCCTCGTCCTGGTATGCCGCTCGGCAGGTGGGGGTCCAGGAGCCCCCACCGGGCTCCCTCCCACCTCCAGTTCCAAGCTGGGTTTCAAGATGACCCAGGGCCGAGTGCAGTCTTGCCCCCCATCTGCTGCTGCCCCGCATCCTTCCTGTTTGAGGGGAGACTGTTTGAGACCCCTCAAATCCCAGCTGGAGTCACCACTCTGCTTAGACCTAGCATAGCTCCAGCCTTCGCTCCGGGAATCTACCCCTCATCTCCAAGGGTCCCACCCAACGCCCACCCCACCCCAAAGGACCACCCTCTTGCTCTTGGCCAGCCCTCCTCTCCCAGGAGCCCAGATGTGGAGCTGTCCTCTGAGGCTCTGCCCCGGTCTTCAGGAGGCTGGGCCCCAGCCAGCTGTTTTCCCCAGGCAGCCAGCTGTTTTGCCCATCACGAAGCCGCCTGGCTCCTCTGCTAAGATCGTTGCCTGCTGCGTTGCTGCGGCTGGACTGCAGCGTGGCAGCCCTGCTGGGCCAGGGCCTGGGAGCTGTTAACTCCTCTGGGCCCAGGCAGCCCCTGCCCCTCCCAGCCTGATCCCTCTGGCCTTCCTCCGACCTGCGACCTGCAGCAGTAGCCAGTTGCCACATTTCTAGAGACACCCAAGCAGGCCAAGCATTACTGTCCCCAGCCCCACTCAACAACTGCGAACCCAACCCGCAGCCCCTCCCCTCAACAGGGTCTTGTCCTCAGGTGACCCCAGGTGAGAGGAAGGTGCATTCAGAATAATAAGAGGAATAGCTCTCATTAACTGTGTGCTGTGTGTGCGAGGCATGCTTGAAATGCATCATCAAACTGAATTTTCACAACAACCCTGTAAAGTAGGGAATACCTTCATTTTATAGATGAGAACACCAGGGCATGGTGAAGCTAAGTCACTAGCTCAAGCCCACAACAGAACCGGGCTTTGAAACTCCAACCAGGCTGACTGCCTCTCTGGCTGGCCCCGGTGGGTTGCTGTTTAAGCTTCCCTGAGTGTCTCACCCCAGGCTTTCTTTCTCTGGTCTAAACCTCAGTTGCGCCGTCTGTGAAATGGGAAGCTGACGGGTGGAATCACACCACCACTGGCTCCGTGGGCTGTCGGGAGCAATGCCAGGCTCTGTGCTGAGCACCTTCCAAGTATTATTAGCAGATCATTCCTCTCGGTGGCAGCGGTCAGCCTGGGCTGAGATCCCAGCTTTCCTGCTTCCCGGCAGCCTGGGTTTGGGCAAGGGAGTTTACCTCTCAGAATCTCCGTATCCAAAGCTGGGAAATAAGAACAGTATCTACTGTTGATTTTTTGTGAAAAGGATGAGATAAAGTAGGTAAAGTGGTTTACAGACACAGACAGAGTGGGTGGGAAATGTTACTTCTTCCTATTATGACTATAAACCACAACCCGGGGACTTCCCTGGTGGTTCAGTGGCTAAGGTTCCACTTTCTCAATGCAGGGGGCACAGGTTTGATCCCTGGGCAGAGGACTAGATCCCACATGCTGCAGCTAAGACCCAGAGCAGCCAAATAAACAAGTAAATAAGGCCTTTCCTGGTGGCTCAGTGGTAAAGGATCTGCCCTGCCAATACAGGAGACATGAGTTCAGTCTCTGATTCGGGAAGATCCCACATGTCTTGGAGTAAACAATGAAGCCCCTGCAGCACAACCACTGAGCCTGAGCACCCTGGAGCCTGAGCTCCGCAATGAGAAAAACCACTGCAACGAGAAGTCCGCGCACCACAGCTGGAGAGCAGCCCCTGCTTTCTGCAACTAGTCAAAAGCTTGCACAGCAATGGAGACCCAGCGCAGCCAAAAATAGATTAATTTTTTTTAAGTCAATAAATAAATATTTTAAAAAATAAGATAGGGAACTTCCCTGGTGGTCCAGTGGCAAGGACTCCATGTTCCCAATGCAGGGGACCCAGGTTTGATCCCTGGTCAGGGAACTAGATCCCACATACTGCAACTAAAACCCAACACAGTCAAATAAATAAAAAAAAAAATATTAAAAAACAAATAAACAAACACAATCTGGAAGGATCTGAATGGTCCCCCCACCGTAGTGCACCCCCATGCCCAGCACGGAGCTGGCATGTTGAGGGCTCTGTTGGTGTGAATGCGTGCACCCTGGTCCAGTGATACTCATACCCACCCGGGCACAGCAGGCTTTGAAGGGGGCACCGTTGTCCCCATCACAGAGTTACGGGGGTAGAGCAGTGGGAATCCCCAGGTGCCCGGCTTTGAACTCATCCTGAGGCCGGAAACTGGCCTGTCGGGAAAGGCAGGAGAGACCAGGGAACAGGGACAATCCCAGGGCAGAGACAGCCCAGAAGGTGACTGGGCCATGGCTGGGTGGGATCCCAGGGTCTGGGAACGACCCCTCAGGATGCAGTGACCCGTGCTCTTCCCCTTTGTCCCCTCCCCCCTGCCCACCATGGGTCAGCTCCCTGGTCCCAGCCTAGACATCTGGAACTGGGACAGACAAAGGGCCGCGAGGAGGGACAATAACCTTCTGTCCATTTTCAGATGCCGGGCCAGGCCTGGCCAGGGCTGGGGGCCGGAGCCCCGGCAAGGCGGTGCCAGGCCCCCCGCGGGCAGCGGACAATGTTGGCAGTGATGGAGAGGAGGCATTTCAAAGCGTTTTGTTCCCGATGACCCCCTCCCCCCAACATCTCGCCCCAGCTCAGGGTGAGGCCCCAGCCCCACCCCCAGCCACCCAGGCCCCTGCTCCAGGCGGCTTGGGGACCGGCCACATTCTTGACCTCAGGGGAAAAGTTTAGACTCTCTGCGCCCTGGGCAACAATAACAGTGTCACAGACCTGATTTAGGAGCAGCGCTTACCATCACAAAGCGGCAGACAAAGAGCCTGGTCTGAGAACGCGCCGGGCCTCTGTGCCTACTTCTCCAACCTCTGTTCACTCCTCTCCCGGGCTCTGCCTGGGCAGGACTGGGTACCAGGGCCTGACCCTGGGCATAGAAAGCCAGAGCAGGACTCAGGAGTGAAGGAAAAGGGATGGGGGATCCAACTGGGAATGAGGGAGCCTGAGAGCTTTCCTGAGAGTACCTCTCCTCTCTGGGCCTCAGTTTCTCTCTCTGTAACCAGGTGGCTAAACTATAAGGCTCAAAGTAAGAGGCTCTGATCCTGCAGACAGGGAAGGTCTCTTTGATGATGATCATGAAAAGGATTTCTCACTTCATTCTGGGCGCTTCACAGAAGCCAGGCACTGAGATCACTGACTGACCCCTTGCTACCTTTAAGCCACCACTTCTTTTTCTTTTTTAAATGATGGAGACCACGCAGCAGCATCCTCTGCCTCTTACTCTCCCAAAGGAAGAGGAGAATTATCAACAGCCAATGGCAGTTGCAGAAACAACCCTCAGAGCAGGTTGCACACTCGAGAGAGAACGGTGAGCCTCTTCCTTGGGGTTTCTGGTGTTCGACAGGGTCAGAGAAACTTCTCTAGTAATGAACTGTAGACGGGATTCCTGAAAGGAGAGTTTTTTGTCTCCTTTGATCATTTAATCTTCACCAACCTCACAAAGCAGGTGTACCGTTAACCCTAGTTTGCAGTTGATAACTGCAATTGATAACTGAGGCTCAGAGAAGCTGAGTTGCTTGTCCCAGGCCACACAGCTTGGAGGTTACGGAGCCGACACACAAGGGAAGACTGGTTCCCATCTGATTATAGATTCTACTGTGGAGGGAAGGAGAGGACAACGAGGCAGCTGGACCCTGCTGAGTCCTGGGTGGGAGGGCCTCTCCTCCCAGCCAGAAGGCTATGAATAAATAAATGTCTGATTACCCCCAGGGGGAATTCCACCCTTGGAGCAGGTGCCTTTAAAAACTAGATTGATTCTTGTCTGTGAGCAGAGGTTGGCTTGGCCAAACACCCAGATGCAGGGGATTGGACCCAATGACCTCTAGTGGAGACTTCCTAGTAATTAGAGGTAGGATAGGGGGACATTTAAAGGCTTAGGATGCTGGAGCCAGCCTGTGAGTTTGAATCCCAGCTCTGACTTTTCCTAGCAGTGTGTCCATAGACAAGTGACTTCCACTTTCTGCGCCTCGGTTTTCCAGTCTGCAAAACTGCACCCACCTTCTAGGAGACCATTCAGCAAAGTACACACAAGGCCTTGGAATGGCACCTGACTCAGTGAGGGCTGTCTGCTACACAGGGCAGGACACCTGAAGGTGGGCACTTTGGGGACCCTGTGGCAGGCAGGCAGCTGTTGGCCTCACTTTCCAGGGAGTGGTTGGGCTTTGATTACAGCATGAGGCACTATGGTTACACCCTGAGCTCTAAGGGGGCCCTGTATTCTGGGATCTGAAAAGCCGAGGCCAACCATGGCTTCCGAGGGGCCATCAGAAGAGACTGTGACTTCTCTGACGCCTGGGCAGGGGCTCTTGGGCCCTGGGCATGGTGCCTGGAGAGAGGACAGAAAGCGAAGGATGCCCTGGGAGGTGCTGTCTGCAGTCTGCCCTCCCACTGCTGTCCCTGAAAAATCCAGAGGGACCAAACCGTATGTGGAGGGGTACGGCCAGGGACCTGTGCACGGTTGGCATCCACAGCATAAACGGTACTGCCCCTGGCATCCTCAGGGGGCCTGGTGGGCTTGAGTCCCAACTCCGCCACCAGGATGAGTTGCTACCCCTCTCTGAGCTCATCCCAAAGGTCGTTTAGGATCCAGAGTGTTCAGAGGAGGCCATCCCAGGAGATTCCACAGGTCTAATCAAAAAGTTGGCTTGGGATCCAAGAGTCCTGCTTGCCAGACTCCAGCCCCTTCTGCCTCCCTTCATCCGCAGACTTCAGCTCCAGCTCCTCTAATCACCCTTTGGCTCCTCTCACCAAACTACCAGTGCCACGCGCACCGCAGACAGAGGGCGAGACAGCCCGACAGAAACTGGTGCAGATTTCTGGGGATGCGTGGGGCTCCCGGGAGCCCCAACGAGGACAGCCTCCCACTCCCTCACTGCCTGCTTGTGAGGCCAGAGGAACACTCACCTGTGGGGCAGAGCATCTGTCTTGGGGTCCCCTCGGCCCTGGAGGTGGGTGGCACTGCTGGAGCCGCCATCTCTGGCACAGGTGACTTCCCTACCCAGTTCCTGCTGCTGAGAAGGGCCGGTCAGGCAGGCCTTCAGGTGCCAGCCCACCCTTCCTGGGCAAAGATTTTCCTGGCATCTGCCGGGCAGGGAGGGCACTGGCTGAGGGCGGGGCCATGGGGCTGGGCAGGATTGGGGCGAAGGTGTCTCCTAGGGGGCTTGTCTGCGGTCCCTGAACCCACTCCTTCTCTGGACACTGTGGCCCGGGGGTCCAGGAAGCCATGGGCCCTTGGGAACCCAGAGAGGGTGGATGGAGCAAGGCTGAGAGGAGCCCCAGGCCCCTGCCCCATCCTGCCCCCCCGCACCCGTCCACACCCCCCGCCCCAGCAGGCCAGCACGGGCTCAGGCTGAGGTGTTTGTTTTTCCTGTCTTCACACTGACTCCATTCAGAGCGGCCTTTCTCCACCCCCGGCCAGTGGCCAGGGAGCCAGGGCACCAGGGAGAGAGATCACTGCCCCCACCCTCCTCTGTTTGCAACCTCCTCCTGGCATCTTCCCCTTGGGAATGTCAGCCTCCTTGAGGGCTTCCTGGTTTGGGGGGGTACTGCAGAATTTGGGGGGAACTGAACTGTGGCTGGGGGGGGCCCACCCCAGAGAAGAGTAAAAGAGGGGTGGGGAGCCGAGGCGGTGGGGAAGAGGGGTGTGAGGGCAGGAAAGAAGAGAAGCGGGGCAGGGCTGTACGAGGGCCTGGCAGGGAGCAGGGCTCCTCACGCAGGAGGCCGGCGCTGAGGTGGGTAGGGCAGGGGGCGCACAGAGCTGGAGCGATGGAGCAGGGGATGGGCACTGGAGGCTGGGAGCACCTTGACAGGCTGACGCAGGGCCGCACACCTGGCTCTGGGCCCTCAAGGCTTGGGAGCTCCTGACTCCCACCTGAAGAGTAGCCTCTTCCTCATCCCTGGGCCCAGGGCCCCAGGCAGGGGTGGGCTGTGACCTGGTCTGGGGCCCCGGGGGAGGGAGGAGGGTGAAAAGTTTCCCCAAGTCAGAAGGCCACGGGGGAGGCTTCTCAGGGGGGTCCCGCTCTTTGCTCCCTCTGACTGTCAGGTTGGTACATAAAGGGGGTAGAAAGGTCAGATGCGGCCTTTCAGGCCCGTGGGAAAAACTCTGCCCATTTCCCTAATCCATATTTATTGGTGTGAGACACTGGGGTGGGAGGAAGCCCCCGCCCCCACCCGGCGCCCCGGCCAGGCCAGGTTAGCACTAAGAACAGGCTCCATGTCACCCAAATGCTACTCTTTGTCTCCAGATTGGCTCCAGAGTCCTCCCCCTTCCCTCCTCCCCTTTGCTACCCCCCCCACCCCCTTGGGGTTGCCAAGCAACCGTGGAAGGGTAGCTGAGATATTTTCTTTATTACAAGCAAAGGCAAGACAGCATCATGGCCCCAGGAGGGGAGTGGGCTGAGGGCTGTGCTCTGGGGGCACCTCTCTACCTCAGTCTGCTCCTGGGCGTGGGCAGTGGGGAGATGGAGCCTCAGAGCCCAAGAGAAAGGGGAAGGCGGAAGCGAGTGGTGGTGACTAGGTGGACAGGTGCACAAATGGGGACTCAGTCCACAGAACGCTGGAGGAAGCCTCGGAGCCGGGTGACCCAGGCCTGAGCCCTCACCTGTCACCCACCGGCTCTGCGTCCTGGGCCAAGTCACTTCCCTTCTCTGGGCCTAATTCTACCCCTTGATAAAATGAGAATAATAATGTGTATTATCTCATTTAATGCTCACATTAACCCCTTGAGACATTCATTCCCCACCCCCTTTTAACGGCTTAGGAACCTGAGGCTCAGAGAGAATGTGATGTGTTTCCCAGGGAAGTGGCAGAAAGTGAAGATTCTTGAGCCCCAGCTGTTTCCTTAACACCAGCTTTATTGTGATGTAACCCACATACCATACAATTTGCCCATTTAAAAATGTACAATTTGGGGACTTCCCTGGTGGTCCAGTGATTAAGAATCCATCTTCCAATGCGGGGGATGTAGGTTCAGTCCCTGGTCGGGGAAATAAGATCCCGCATGTCATGGGGCAACTAAGCCTGCACCCCAACTAGAGAGAAGCGCACACACCACAAATGAGGAAGCCTGGGCGTGCTCTGATGAGAGACGCTGCACGCCACGACTAAGACCCGATGCGGCCGAACAAATACGTATTTTTAAAACATGAAATGTGCAGTTTAATGGCTTTTTGTGTATTCAGAGTTGTGTGACCATCACCACAATCAACTTTCAAACCTTTACTTCACCCCAAGAAAGAAACCCCGCACCCATTAGTTTTCACTCCCTATTCCCCCCAAACTTCTCTTCTCTCCATCCCTAGGCAACTACTTTTTGCTTTCTGTCTCTATGGATCTGCCGATTCTGAATATTTCCTTAAATGTCCTCAGACAGTATGTCTGAGTCCCAACTTTTAACTTCCAGTGGCTCCAACATCACCAGGTGCTGGGCAAATAGGGGTGTCAGATGGTGGCTTGGCCAAGAACATGGCCTATGCTGACAGGCAGACTTGGTTCTAAACCTGGGCTCTGCACCTGGGGGCAGTCAGTTCCTTTGTCTGGACCTCGGGTTCCTGGTGTGTACAGTGGGAACACTAACAGTGTTCCTCACAAAGCCGTGAGCCTTGAGAAGTGCTTGGCCCAGGGGACTTCCTTGGTGGGCCAGTGGCTAAGAGTGCACTCCCAATGCAGGGCGCCTAGGTTCTATCCTTGGTCAGGGAACTAGATCCCGCAGGTGGCGACTAAGACCTGAAGCACCCAAATAAATAAATAAAAATAAATATTTTTTTAAAGTGTTTAGCCCAGCACCTGGAACTTAATATATGGTTGTTTTGAACTAGATTACAATAACCCATATATCTGCCGTTCTATTAATATTTATCCCTTTACCCCTGTAATTAATAAAAGTTAGCACCTTCTAAGAGTCAGGCATTCTTCTAGGAGTTGGAGACACAGCAATGAACAGGACATGATCCCTGTCCACATAGGGTTTACTTTCTAGGGGAGAGACAAATTCGACAGTGGGTAAACAGCAGGCTTTCGGGGAGGGCTACGTGTAATAAAGGGCTTCCCCTGGTGGCTCAGGGGTAAAGAATCCACCTGCCAACGCAGGAGATGTGGGTTCGATCCCTGATCCGGGAAGGCCCCTTGGAGAAGGAAATGGCGACCCACTCGAGTATTCTTGCCTGAGAAATCCCATGGGCAGAGGAGCCTGGTGGGCTGCAGCCCATGGGGTCGCCAAAGAGGCGACTGAGTGACTGAACGACAACGACAACGTGTAATAAAGACAGCAGCACAGCATGAGGGGATGAAGCAGGTGGGGGAGGTAGCTAAGTCAGTTTGAAAGGTTTCTCTCTGCTGCCTTTGCTCGTTTCATGGGGAAGAACGTCTTTCGTAAACTGCAATCTATTGAGCAGGGGCGAGGGGCCCTGAGGATGCCCTCTGCGTGGGCCCGTGGCCGGCCTGCGTCAGCTGCTGAGGCTAGGGATGTGTCAGGTTGCCCGTTCATTCCCAGGGCAGGCCGCTCAGCCTGTCGCCACTAAGAACACTGGCGGCTCTTAGAGAATTCTGCACGGATAGGGCAGTGGGAGCCCCCAGCCGACAAGGGCCTGGCCTGGGGAGACTCACTGAGTCATCGCTGGGCTCTTTCCTCTCTCCCAGACCACAGTGAAACCCGGACTGATGGGAGCATTCGGGGACAGGACTCGGGGGTGGACATATCTGGAACAGGGATGCAGCCTGACCTGTGGACCTGCCTGCCAAGCTCTGGTCTTGAGCCTGCCTCTGAAGCACAGAAGCGCGGCTGCAGCGTGAAGGAAGCCCCCTTAACTGAGCCCCCCACGGCAGTGCCTCCAGCTCCACACTTAAAACCTCAGCTGAGTGGCTATATTATGCACCCACAGTCAACTCCTTATTCACTTTATCTTCCATTCAGCTGTCCCAATGTCTGTTTTCTCATCCATCTATCTGTCGGTCCATCCACCCATTCACTGAAGTATGACTCATTCAACAATTCGATTACTTGAGCATATCCTTTGTGCTTGGGCAGTGTCTGGTCTAGTCCTTGGTCAGATGCCAGTCCTGGTAGGAAGGGCATGCCTAGCTGTCAGTGTGGGTGACTCTGCCACCTTCTTCCTGAGAGTTGGTCTTTCTTAATAAGGGAGTAGGGAGAGAGCAGAGACAGAAGATTTGCGTGCACATTTGAGCCTGAATGTGACTGTGCGTGTGTGTGTGTCGGAAGATAACGATAAAACCTGACTGCAAGCAAATGCAAGGTGTATACGGACTTTCTCAACACCGTGACCATCTAACCATCTCTAGGGAAGCAGAACAGGTATGATGGCCCCATTTCACAGAGGCAACAAGTAAGGTTCAGTTTGTCGGAATTCACTTGCCTGGAGGCACAAGGCGATGCTGCCTCTCCCAGACATTGGCTCACCTCCTCCCTATTGGGAGAATCAGTTAGTCCTGTACGGTCGCAGAGGATTTTGCTAAAACTCATCCTTTCACTGGGGCTGGTTCCTTTCTGTGTGCCTGTCTGTCTGTCCGTCCACTGGATGGAGATACTTCTGGACAGGTAATGTCAAACTCTGTTCATCTTCCCCTTCCCCCTCCTCCCAGGCACCAGCATAAACATAGTACAGGTGTTCCCTAAATGTGACTCATTGCCAAGTAACCTGAGGTCAACCGGACTGTTAGGAACTGGGGCGGGGGGGGGGGCGCGGGTGCTCTGCTCTGCCATTACCTAAGCTCAACCCCCCACCAGCTCTCACCTGCAAATCATCAGTAGCCTAACTGGTCTCTGTTGTAGGCCAGCTTGCCTCTATCTTCTGCCCCTCTCCCCCTTACTTGCTACACTCCAGCGCCAGCAAGCCTTTAAATATGTAAATCTGAACTTCTCAGACCTTCCAGGATCCCCACTGCGTTTAGGGTAAAATCACAGATCCTCCCAGCATCCTTGGGACCCTGCGGGGGTCAATCTGGGCTCTAACGCCACTTCCCCTTTGCACTCCAGCCATGCCAGAGCTCTTTCCCTCCCAGAACTCCCCAAGTTCTTTTTTTGCCTGTTGGCTTTGGAGGTGCCCTGCCCTCCTCCTCGGCGCCCGCCCACCTTCACTTTGCCAGCCCCTCCTCTCCTCCGGACGGCTCTCCTTTCCTGGCACTCTCCTCCGCTGGGCATCTTCTCTGGGGACATCTGCCCACGGCCGAGTCCCTGCCTAGCACACAGTAGGCAGGCTATAAATATCTCTTCAGTGACTGGCGGGAGGACCCTTCAAGGCGCCTTCGTTTCCCTGAGGATGAGGGGAACTGACCCTCCTCTGTCTGGGACTGACAGCTTTAAGTAGCTCTGACAGACACCCATGCAGAGACTCCTCTCGCTCTCTCCGTCAAGGTTGTGTTTCTGCCAGGCTGGTCTGGGGCTGGGCCTGGATTATAATTTATAAACAGACACAGGGTGCCTCCTGGGTTTCTGTTCTGAGTGTGCACTTCCGCAAGTCCTCTCCAAGTCTTCTGAGGTATCCATATTTTACATCAAGGGTGGGAACCTAGGGTGGGAGTTGGCTTCCAGCTCTGGCTCTGTCACCTGCTATGAGGGACTAGGAACTTAGCTACCAACCTCAGTTTCTTCATCTGTAAAATGGGGCTGACAACAGTGCCTACTTCCCAGGGTCGTTGTGAGGAGTCAACAGGCTCCTACCTTTAAGGCGCTTAATGCTTGGTACTTAAGGCACTTGTCACAGTTATTATTATCAGAGCATTCCCAGGGAATTAGGACCTGGTGAGCAGGGCTCCCTCTCTATAAAACCTCACCTACAAGTATTACTCATCAGAAGCCTTTTTTCTCAACTTCCGTAAGAAATTCCAAGAAATTCATGGGGTTCGTGTTGAAGTCAGCGATGGCTATTCAGTGATTGTCTGGGGACAGGGCACTGTACTAGGCTCTCAACGCAAAAAGATCAGGAAGACCTACTTCCTGATCCAGTGAGGAACACAGACCGACGGAGACTCTCAGTTGAGTGGTGGCTCACGGAGTGTGGGCAGAGGAGAGGATTTCAGCGGCAGGAGCGAGGCTGCTTTGGTGCCTGGGGAACACTGGGGTACATGGAGAGCGGAAAGGGAAAAATGGCTAGGCGTGAGCTCTGCGGGTCAGGAACTGGGTCTATGTCCCCCTGTAGACTGAGAGCCTTCTCTGCATCAGACCTGGCTGGGCTGGGCTGGGGTAGGCGCATATCAGACCTAGACGGAGCCCCTGCCCTCCTGGACCAGAGTGGCTGTCCAGTGGAAGAAACAATGACCAGACAAGAATGAATAGATTCCACGCCCCTCTCACACCCTCCTGCTCTCCCACCCCACCCCCACATCCCTGGCAGAGCTGAGATATCCAGGAGTCTGCCAGGAGGTATCCTGGGAGTAAGCCCTTGTCCTTGGCTGGGGAGGGCAGTCTCCAGACCCCTAGTGGGGGTGTGGTCTCTGGAGATGGTATCTTTGGCCAGGGGGGCTTGGGACTGCATCTCCCCTCCCTTATCCGGCAGCACAGCCTTTTAAGGGGGTGACCCTCTGACCTCTATACTGTTTCCCCTCACCCTCCAGCTCCAAGCCCCTGGGGCAGGAGCTTAAGGCAGGAGGGCTCCTGAGGGCTCCCGAGGCCTCAGGTTTAATGCAGATGTGTTTGTGGGGGAGGGGGGTGGCGCAGGATTGAGCCTTCAAAGATTCTGGGGTCCCCTGGGCACTCTTGGGGAGCTCAGTCAAGGTCAGGGGCCTAAGTTAGGTCCATGGGAGTGCAGGGCCGAGATGCGGGTGCCCGGAGGCGGCGGAGGGAGGGGGCGATGGGCAAAGGGTTCAGGCGAGGGAGCAGGCGGGGCACTGGAGTCTAGGATGCAGGATGGGGGTGGGAGGGCGAGGGGTCCTGCCGGTGCAGAGGCGGGGTGGCCCCCGGGGAGGGGCACGCTATGTCTTTAAGAGCTGCCTGAGCGCAGGTTGCAGCTGCCTGGCCAGCCCGAGAGACAGCGGAGATTCATTACCCGCCGACACAATGACCATTGATGGCCCCGTGGCGTTATTCAAATCCAGTACCAATTGCAGCCGAGCCCCTTTCTCCGCGCCAGGCCCGTATTGTTGGAGCGGCCCACTAAAAGCCCGCCCCGGCCCCGAGCCGCCAGAGGCGCCCGCTCGGGCTCAGCCCTGCGCCTCGCCAGCCCGCCGGCTCCCAGCCCGGCTCCCCGGGCGCTGCAGGTGACCCGGCGGCGCATTCCAGCGCTCCCCGCCGTCCCAGCCACCGCCGCCGCTGCCACCGCCAGCGCCCCGGCCGCGACTCAGCCACAGGGAGGGAGAGCGCCCGAGCCGGTGCGTGCGCGGGGCTGGGCGGGGGCGGGAGACCCACCGGTGCAGCAGCCCGGACCCCGGGTTCTGAAACGCGACCCCGCCTCGGGCCCCCGTTTTCCGGATTCCCAGCGAACCCGGGGAGCCCAGGCTGGGGGCGGGGAGAGGGGAGTCGGGGTTCCCCAGGCCTGACACAGGAGACTCCCCCAACCTGGGCGGCGCAGATACCCAGCGCGGGCTACTCTAGGGACCCCGGGCCGCGATCGAAGGAGACTCACGCCGGGGGCGACGGGGATCCCCACGCAGGGTCGGGATCCGCGTGCTTGCTAGTCCACCTTACCGCGGGATGGGCCGCGACCGCCGAGCGTCTGCGAGGTCCGCGCAGCTCCGGAGATCTGGTCCGGTGCTTTACAGGAGCGAAGCGGAACCCCGCAGGAGACCGGGGCCCTGAACTCAGGGGCTTCGCCACTGATTGTCCAAACGCAATTCTTGTACGAGTCTGCGGCCAACCGAGAATTGTGGCTGGACATCTGTGGCTGAGCTCTGGGAGCGACAGGGGTGGGAGCCGCAGGGAACCGAGCTCGGCGCGGGCAAGACCCCTCGTGTGGCGGCTGGCTGGCCCCAGCGCGAGCATCGCGGCCCCGGCTGGGCGCGCAAAGGAGGGACGCTGGTCCCTGTCACCAGCGCCGCCATCCTCCTCTCTTCGTCGTCGTCCTCATCCTCGTCCTCCTCCTCCTCTGCGGGTGACCAGTCCTGGCTGGCGGGGTCCTCCAGCCGACAGCGTCGTTTCCCCCTTTTTCAAATTTCGGCCGGGAACGAAGCTGGCATGCCACGGCGGGGCCCAATTGTGGTCCGGAGAGCTCGTCTTCGGCCGGAGCCGCAGGAAGTCGGGGGCGAAAGGAGATGCCGGCGGACTGCGCTTGCTAACTCGTTTTGAATTGATTCTAACCTAGCCTCCCCTGCCAATACCCCCAAAACAAGCCTAAATCGACCCCTAAATCTCCAATAAACCGACCCCTCCCGCCATCTCCTCCAGACCGACCGATGGGCTGAGCTTTCTCCAGCTGCTGCTGGAGTCGGAGAAGCGTCCAGAACGATGCGCTCCAGCCGGGCAATCGCCTCGGCTTGGGAAACAGAACTTGGAAAACGAATCCTTTTCATTAAAGACAAATCTTCTGAGATAGTGAGGTTTATTTGTTTATTTCCTCAAAAGTGGGTTCAGGAGTTGCCTTGGCAGGGGGGGGGCAGCTGGGTGGTGTTGGGTCTGAGCCCGGGTCATCCATCCCTGACCCTTAACGTGCTCAAGCTAGAAAATGACCCCAAATGCTGTGGAGTGTGGCCCTGGCGAGTTTCAGGGCACCTCTCCTTGCGTGGAGAACCTGCTTTTCCCAGCAGTATGTCTTCCTGCCCTATTCCTCAGCAGTAATGCACTAATTGGGGTACTGGGGAGGAAGGGGTAGCCCGTTTCTGCCCTACCTCTCCCCAGTGCAAGCAGGAAAGGAATCCTCTCACCCAGTTTCCAGGACTTGGAATGCTGTGGGGGGTGGGGTAGGGAGTGAATAATGGGGGCACCGCAAAGCGCAGCGGGGCTGAATCCTCCCTTCCAGGTTATAAGAAGTCGGACAGGCTGATCCTTAAAGTGAAGCTGTCCCTTGCCCTGCTGCCTAACATGGAGACCTTGACCTCAGCACCTAGAACAGCTGGTCACACAGCCTCTCTCTCGACAGGCACCTGCATGCACGCTGGCCTTCCCTTGCACCCATAACCTCAACATGGCTACCCCCCAACCCACACACACACCCAGAGGGCCTTCCCCCACCTGCAGCAGCGCAGGAGAGCAGCTCACCAGCCAGGATTATCTGTCCCCAAGGCCTTGAGAAGGAGCACAGCCCCCAGCACGGCTAGGACAACTGTTCTGCACTTCTGTCTCACTGCAGAATGAGGGCAGTTCCACCTTAAATTATTAACATTTAATGAAAAGCAATGTTTGGGGCGGGATGATGTTAATGACCTTTTTTTTTTTTTTTTTTTTTTGAGGTCTCCCTCCAGCAAACAAAGCTTTTTCTCCAGGTCATGGGAAGTGGGGCTCAGCAGTCTTAACTATTCCTCCCTTCTGTTCCGTTCGAGGCTGCTGGCTGCGGCTTGTGGGACAAAGCCTGGCCTCGGACAGACGGGTAGGGAAGTGTCCTGGGACCCAGACTGGTCAGCACAGACTGGCCCTGCCACCCCTTCTCCAGATGGCCCAACCACATCATCCCTTCTCAGTGTCTGGATAGGCTGGGTTTCAACTCCTGCTCTTTTTTGGGTGAAGGGCAGTTCTGAAAGCCCTGGGGTGAGGACAGGGAGGGTGGGACCAGAGAAGTGACTGCCAGCTGGGGGAACGTGGGGTCCCACTGGTTTCGGTTTCTAAGGATGAAGTTCCAGGCAAGGCCAGTAAACAACTTAGTCTTTTATTTGCCCAAGGCCAGCTGTTGCAGGCACTGAGGCCCCAAGACTTCCAGAAGGGATGAGGGTGGGGGGAGTCACCCTGCCTCCCAGGTGCTGCCTGCCCCATCGTGCTTCCTGCAGGAGATGGGAGTAGATAAAGTGTGCCCTTGCACCATCAAGTATCTCAATTTTGTGTGTCTGTCAATCGCTCAGTCGTATCCGACTCTTGAGACCCCATGGACTATAGACCACCAGGTTTCTCTGTCCAAGGGATTCTCCAGGCAAGAGTACTGGAGAGGGTTGCCATTTCCTTCTCCAGGGGATCTTCCCGACCCAAGGATCGAACCCACATTTCCTGCATTGCAGGTGGATTCTTTACTGTCTGAGCCACCAGGGAAGTCCCCTCAGTTTTCAGATATTATAAAAATTCCATTGTCATTAGGGAGGAAACTGAGGCACATTGATCCCCCACCCCAGGCCTCTATTTGCCAGTGCAAGGTCTAGCATACACCCTCCTGCTCTCCACCCCCAGTGGAATGAGCTGTACGTAGGCAGCCTTTTGCCTTGAGTAGGGGGGAGGGTCTCAGGAGCCCATCTGGTGGCCTGTGTTGGGGGAGGCTGGCCAGGGTCAAGGGCTGTGGGTGGGGGAGCAGGAGGAGGAGCAGGTTGGAGGAGCAGCTGCTGTGTGTGTGCGTAGGGGGCGGTCGGTGCTGAATAGGGGACCCCAGCTGGGGTTCCATAATGATATCAATGGGGGACAGGCAGAGCCCTCTGCTGTCCAGATGGGGAAACTGAGGCGAAGGCTCCTCCTGTCTTTGAGAGGGGAGGGGCCTGCCATCAGCTAGTGAGGTTCATTCCTCTTCCCCAGGAAGGCACTGCAGCCCAGGAGCAGCAGTGCCTTGTCAGCGGTCACTCAGGGAGACACAGGAGGGACAGCAGCTGGGTCACCTGGCCACACAGACCCCCTCCACTCCAGCCACGTGGAGGGGTACCCTCCCCCACCTCAGCTGCTGGGAGGAGGAGTGCCCGGCTCCGGCGCCTGCCTTCCCCTGCTCACGTGCCTGAGAAAGGCTCATTTTTAGCACCTGGCCTCTTTTCCCTGCCTGGAGGGAGCTCAAGGGACAGAGTAGGGAAGAAAGCAGCCAAGGGGGACAGAAGATCTGGAAGTAGGGCCCCAGGGGACTGTCTGATTCTTCTGCTCTCCCGACCCCAAGGGGGCCCAGGCACGGAGAGGGGCCCTTAGCCGCCATGCAGCGTGGAGATGAAGAGGACGCTGTCTTGGTCCTGAAGCTGGTAGTCCAGCTCACCCTGGTCCAGGAGAGAAAGAAGACGACCGTCAAGGGCACTTTTCCAGTTTTTCCCCGGGGTGTTGAGAGGGGAAGTGGGGTACGGGGGCTAGCTGCATTGAGAGGGGAAGACAAAATCTACCAGAAAGAAGTGGGTACCCTATCCGCTAACTAGCAAACCTCCAGGATGGAGGGCAGCTCGCCACTTCCCCAGCAACCCATGCCTTCCTCACTCAGGGTGGGAGGCTTGAGAAGCTGCCGTCTGGACGCCAGGTTTGGACAGAGGGTGACCCCACCACTCTGGGCCTGGTGAGAGGTCCAAGGCTTTCCTACCACAGTGGTGGGTTGGGGAGAGGTCGAGGGAGGGCTGCTCCCTGAGGTACTGACCAGCAGTTCCCAGTCGGCATCGTTAACCAGCACCAGAATCCCTGGCCGCCTGTGGGAAAGACGGTGGTGAGTAGCAGGGTGTGAATGGCAGGAGCTGGCGAGAGCAGGGGCAGAAGCTTAGATGTTTGGGCTGCAGAGTCTGTGGGGTGGAGGGGTGCCTTTGCTCTAGGGAGTTCCGTCAGAGAACACCCAGGGAGAGGAGGTGACAGGCAAGTCTGAGGGCCAGATAGAACACACGTGCAAACTCCATTGCCACCTCCCAGATCTGGGGCATTGTTTCCCTGAGCATCAGTTTCTTCATCTGAAAATAGGGTAAATCATAAGTGTCTTCCTCATAAGCTCCCCGGGGAGGATGAAGTGGGATGTCAAGTGGGAGCTGCCAGGGAACCACTGGCAGCAGCCTATCCTTCCAGGGGTCTAACCTCACTGTCCCAGGCCTCCCGCATGTGCGTCTTGGGGAGGAGGCCATCTTGGCTGCTTTGAATCAGGGAAGTCTGCCAGTGGCCCCCGAGCCCCTGACAGCCTGAGAGCTGCCCTGCCTGGAGTAGGGCAGGGTAGGCCGACATCTGGACAAGCACCTTACTTAACCTGGTTCCTGCTGGCAATGACCCAAAGAGCACTGCTGTCCTTGGGGGTGGCCGCCACAGCTGCTGGACCACGACCTGGGCTCCAGGCCGGATGGCAGCCTGAGCCCCCAGGGCCTGCTGTTGAACCTCTGCTTCCAGGCAGAGGAACAAGTGCCACAGGTGCCCTGCCCACTTCTGTGACATATGAGAATAGCCTTGTTGTAGGGGTAAAATGACTTCTTGGCATACGGAACCTGGATCTTTTCCCAGGAGGCTGAGCTGGGCCTGAGACAGACACAGAAGCTTTGGGCCAGGCGAGGAGTGTCCTCAAGTGAGCACAAACATGCATGTGTGTGCACATGCGTGCAGTGACCCCCTGTAACCTGAGACCTGCATCGTACAGCCCGGTATCTATGAGGCACACTTCAATTTAAATTCCATTCAAGTGAAACTGAACACTTGGTTCCTCAGTCACACTACCAACATTTCGAGGTTTCAATATCCTCAACGCCTAGCAGCTACCACACTGGATAGCACAAAGAGAGAACATTTCCATCACTGGGAGGGCGCTGTCTGTCCCAGGCTGTCAAAGGAAGAGAGAGACCTTGGGGAGCATCTTTTCTCAGTGCTGCCTGTGCAGAGAGAACAGTTGAGCCCAGAGAAGGGAAGTCATTTGAGCAAGGTTCTTTGGCAAGTTTGTGGCATCCAGAAGGAAGGATCTAAGTTTTTTGTGGTTTTTTTTTTTTTTTGGTAAATTTACTAATCTCCTGACCTGGACTTTTGGGGGAAAAAAAAAAAAAAAACCCACAGTCCAATGTAGTAACAAGAAATCTGAAACAAACTTCCACAGAGTTGGGCAGCAGCAACCCTTCCTTGGAGGGCAAAGAAGAGGATCCGAGGGGAGAGGGCCTGGAGGAGGCGGAGTCTGAAGCAAGGCCAGGGCTTCAGGCCTCCTTCCCGCAGCCCGCCCTCCTTGGGGAAGGGAGAAAGGGACTCACACGCTGTCTCCTTGGATGAACAGCTCTGGCCGCTCTTTCAGCAAATTCTTCTTGATCCAGACAAGGAGGCTGCGGATGTCCCCTGGAGAGGAAGGCACAGAACAAAACTAACATCAAATTCAACGCTTCTGGCCCTGAGGGCCCTGCCCGGAGCAGGAAGATGTGCACTTCGGGCTCAGAGGGCCTCTTTTAGACCTGGCTGTCATGGCGCCTGGACTTGTGGTTTCCAAGGTGAGGAAATGGGACTTGGAGAGACCAGAGAGATCTTCTCAGAGGCAGTGGCACCTGGCCTTGCTGAGAGCTGGAAGAAGAGGTAAAGGGGACTTCCGAAAGGGCAGACACAGACCTCCACTCACAAGGCCTAAGAGATGGTCTGACACTGCCAGGGGCAGGCTTCTCAGAGAGCCCCCTCCACCTCTATCTCCCCAGCCAGTCCCAGATGGGGAGCATTCGGCTTTGCTCTTGGAAAGTCTGCATATATTTCCCTTTGTGAGGGAAGAAAAACAATTGCTGAGCCGATAACATCAGTTAATTTCCTCTGGCAGAAGGAGAGAAGGATCCTTCACCAGCCAGAGATGCTGACAAATCACAGTCCCTCCGCTCCCCTTTGCAGAGCCCTCCAGGCCGGGGAAGCTGCCATGAGGAAGCCAGAAGCTGAGGGTCGACAGGGCCTCTCCCGCTCAGCTGGACACTGAGACCTGCCTCTGTGTGGTTCTGGGGCAGCCACCAAGCTCTGCACCTCACCTGGAGACTAGAGGCCACATGTCCCCAGGGCCACCTCTCCTTTTCTGGGGGTCAGGTCCCAGGCCACGCACACTATCACCCCCTCGAAGGCTATGGCTCTCAGTGATCCACTCCTCAAGCAGAGCATCCCGAGGCTGCAGGGCTTTTCTCTCCCTGAGAGGACAGCTAGTCTCTGGGAAGCCAGCAGGGGGCTGGAGGTTAGCCATGCCCCTCCTGAGTCAAGAGTCTCAGAGGGGGCTGCTGTCCTGGGCCTGTGCCAAGACAAAGCTCAGGGGCTAAGCTGGAGAAGGGCCCACGCACTGCCTTGGTTTCCCTGGCTGGAGGCGGACTCCTAGCATGCAGGCCAGGAAAAGGCTGCGGGTCAGGAAGGGGCTCAGCGCGTGTCACCCACAGCACCAGCCTTGGGCAGGGTTTTAAGGCACTCTTACGGGCCTGCATGCCACCCCCTCAGGAGGCAGGCAGGCTACACCCTGGATGGCCTGGCTCACTATGCTCTGTGCCAGCTCCCCTGGATCGTCTGCCAGCAGAGCACAGGGCCACGAGCAGTGGCCACAGGCTGAGACTGCGCCTTTCCATTTTAATTCCTGCTTTTAAACAAAGCTGACTGGAGTCCTCAGGGTCCCTGGAGCAGGCAGGGATGGGGCGTGTTGCCTCCAAGTAGCTGTTGTCCATTTCGACTCCTGGCTGGGTTCCTCCCCAAGGCCTGGGTTTCAGAGGTTTCCCTGTGGCCTCCATCTTGGCACTGTCTGGTGGGCCGCCAGCCCATACATCTTGTGGCCGCTCGATAGAGCCGCCGGGGTCTGACACATCCGTCAGCCAGCCCCGCGGGCGGGGCTCCGACTGTGTGCGTGGCGCTCGGAGGGCCTGAGCAGGGCCTGGCCTGAGGGCCACCAGCTGCACCTCCACAGCCCCCACCGGCCTGTTCCGAACCAGGACTCCCTGGGTCACCGCTCCGGCTCCCTCTAAGGAAGGCTGTGATCCGCTCTCGTAGGCTGGGGCGGTGGGGAGGACTAATGGTCATGTCGAGGTCATCCCAGTGACGGCAGCGTCATGGCGTCCCCGAGGGCTGGGCCGGGGGGCGTCTGCTGCGGGTGCTGGCTCATTTATCATGATGCTCCTCTTTGCTGAGGTCATTCCCTCCCTCCTCTGCACCCCCCAGGCCTGCTCACATTCTTGATAGCCTGTTACCATGGTGAGGCCACAGCATCACCACCCGTATTGTTTCCCCATGCCTGGATTTGGGGGTGGGGAGAGGTGGAACTCCCGACTCCCTTCATAGGCTGCAAGGGCCACTTGGCCTGGCCTGAAACACACCCCCAGGGACATCTTGCTAGGCTTGCTGAGGCCCAGACAATATGCAAATAGCCTCCAAGCCAGATGGTCAGCTTCCAAAGGCGCCTAGGGGAGGAGGAAGGGTTAAGCAGAGTCAGGGGCTGGTGGTGGCTTGGGGATGGCTCCGGGAACCTCACTGTCACCTTCCCTCTGCATCCTCCTGCCTTCCGTGGCTTCCCATGGTGGCTGCCCTCCGGCAATCTCAGGAAATCGCTCGGGAGACAAATATTTACTGAGCAGCTACTATGTGCCAGGTGCCACAGAGACGGCGGAGAACAAGCGGACACAGAGCCTGACCGTGTGGAGCCACAGGCCTGCAGGGGAGGCGGACGGCACTTCGTTAGTCGTGACAAATGTGCTCTCCTTTGTGTGGGAGCAGTACGAGTTTTTCTGAGGGTGTTCACATTGAAGCTGAGGCCCCAAGGATGAGTCGGGTGGGATGGGGGGAGCAAGCTGGGCAGAAGGAAGAACATATGGGAAGACCTGAGGCAGGCTGAAATTGGCAGGTTCAAGGTGGTAGAGCTGAGAAGGCCAGAAGGTCAGCACGAGATGCAGCCAGGGAGGCAGCCTTGGCTGGACTGCATAGGGCATACGGGGGCCTTGAAAAGGGGCTGCTGGCGAAGAGGGCCCCCTCCTCGGGAGCCTGAGCCCTAGCACACAGCACAGAACCTCGCACACAAAATGCCCTGGACACGTTTACTGAGCATATGGGTCTGAGTTCGACTGTGTCATTTCCTAGTTAAACGACCTTGGGTAAGGAACTCTCTTCAGCTTCCTTCTTTGTAAAATGGGAATGGTAAAAATGCCTCTGGGGGTGTTGTGAGGCTCAAATAAGATGATCCATGGAAAGCTCTTGGCACTGTGCCTGGCATAGCGATGCTGTAACTCTTCCGTCAGTCAGAGGAAGAACCCTTCGGTTTCTCTTGCTGCCCCCTTTAGACGTTTAGACTCCTCAGAGGCTCCCTGGACAGCTCCAGTGGAAGGACTCATACGCTGAGGCCATGCGGCACTAGGACAGGGAGATGAGCACCCAATCCCATGTCAGGTTTCCCGTGCAGGAGGCCTCGGGACCTGGCCTGCCCATTGCGGGAAGAGCAAGCTCTTGTGGCGGACTGCTTATGAGTCTGGGTTCTGGAGCTGGAAGGCCCTGGGGTGTGTGCTAGATGGCCCTGGGTAGAAGTCACTTCGCCTAAGTCTCAGCGCCATCCTTGGACAAGGGAGGGATAATAACCCAGCTCTTGATGCCAGCGGCGGGCCTAGCATGGTGTCAAACAGACAAGACGAACGTCCCTGTTCCTGCAGTAATTCAGGATTCCTTATCCCGGGGGCTGCCAGAACCTTCCCCTAAAGGCCGCTGGGAAAGGGCACCGTGCACACCCCTCTTAGACCTACAGAGGCTCCCACCAGAATCCCATGCCCCAGTGGACTTGTCCTTGTCTAGGGACAACGACCACCCACTGTGGCGCCCCCCACTCCCAGTGGTGTCAATCGAACTTCCGGTCTCATCTGATGTTGCACAGCTGACCCTCATCCAACCTCTTCTTGCAGGCTTCCAAGGGGAGATTTTCTCCCAGCCTGAAATCTGGCTTCCAGTCCCTCCCACCCACAGAGCCTAGCTGGGCCTGGGGACCACCACGCCAACGATGCAGACTCGGGAGAGCCGGTCCCCTACGCCTTCTCTCCTACACATTAAGTGGCTCTGGTCCCCACCAAGTCCACCAGGCTCCAGGACAGGAGTCCTCTGGGAGTCCACCCCAGGCCTCAGCTGAAAGGGGAGAAGAAAGAGCTGGGATGGGGGGAGAAGAGAAGAGAGGGTAGAGGGAACATCAGAGGGTCCATTTACAAGTGAATGGAGGTAAGAATGGAGCAGTTTGTGGGCTAAACTGGCCTCAGAAGAAGGTTTACAGATGTGCGAGGGGACGCTCCTCATTGTTTAATTAAGCAGAAAGTGGATCTTTTCAAAAGCAATTTTGCACAGGGACTGGGAGGGGTGAGGGGGAGAGGAGGGTTGTGGGGAGGGGATCAGCAAACAGGCCCCAGAGCGGAGAAAGGAACAGCTGGCCCCAGAGAGGCTGTGAAATGCATGCTAAGCAGTTTAAAGCGCCTGGGAGCTCCCAAGCCACCCCTGCCTCCCGCGCCAGCCTCCCTTTAATACAAAGGCAGGGCTGAGGAGCAGGGAAAGGTGAGGCAGTCTCTTCCTGGGACCAGGGCAGGTAAGGCCCAGACCAGGACCATCGAGTTTCGGGATTTGCTCCAGGCCCCTGACCAACCCTGGTCTGCGAGTCTTGAGTTGAAAGGATCCTTGATGCATTAAAAACCAGCTACCAGTGGCCAGGCCCCAAAGCTGGTGGGTGCCTCCCAAACTCAGCCACTCAAGGCCTCTTCCGTGGAGGTGGCTGTTAAGAATCCTCAGCTCCCTGCACAGGCAGCCGCTCACTGGATCAATGCACCTTGCTTCCAGAACCATGTGCCCAGATCTGGAAGCAACTTTTCCAAACTGCAGGTGTCAAACTGATAACTGACTCGTGCGCGCTTGCACTCGGTCATGTCCGACTCTGTGACCCAGTGGACGGCAGCCCGCCAGGCTCCTCTGTGCATGGGATTTCCCGGTAAGAATACTGGAGTGGGGTGCCATTTCCTTCTCCAGGGGATCTTCCTAAGCCAGGGACTGAACCCACGTCTCCTGCACTGGCAGGCAGATTTTTTATCAATGAGCCACCTGGGAAGCCCAATAATGAGCTCAAGACAGACTAAATCAAGTCCAACCTCCCGCCTTTACAGGTGGGATAAGAGGCCTGCAGAAATAACTAATTTGCCAGCACATACTGCCAGGGTGCCTCTCTCGCCATCTCAACCTCTTTGGCCTTTCCCAGCCTCTCATTCCAATTGGCCGGGTTGGAAGCTCTCCACTGGCCCAGGACCCAGGGCCTTGGAGTCCCCTTGTTTGTGAGACTTGTCACAATCCATAATCTTATGGCCGCTGTTTTCTCTGCTGGAGTCTCCAAGACCTGCTTGGCCAAGTGGCAGGCCCAGGGCTGGGAAGGCTGCCAGACGGCAGATCTGGGCATGGGCTTGGGAGGAGTGAGGCTCTCCCCGTGGCACCAGGCCCCTGCCCTCCTGTTGGGCTCTGTGTGCCAGGGTAAGGCCTGGCAGCTGCCAACCAGCTCTGCCGCTGTGATGTGACCCATGCCTCTGGGCACAGCAGGGCACAAGTGGGAGCCAGAGGTAGAGACCCATGGCCAAGGGCCCAGAACTAAGCACATGGGCCACTTCCGCTAGCCTCCCCTGCTTCCTTTTATTTCATCCCAGAGAGGGGAGGAGAGCCCCCTACCTGCCCCCGAGGCAGTAGATGAGGTATCCAAAATCTGAGTCTTAGGGACTTCCCTCGTGGTCCGTTGGTTTAAGACTCCATGTTTCCAATGGAGGGAGCTTGGGTTTGATCCTTGGTTGAGGAACTAGGATTCCACATGCAATGCACTATGGCCAAAAGATAAAAATAAAAACAAACCTAGGTCTTAGCCAGCTTCCCTGCTTGAGTAACTCTGGACAGGTCACTCTCTCTCTCTGTGAAATTTGGTTTCCTTGTCGACAGATAATATCTACTAGGGTCATTATGAAAACTGGTATCAGTAGCTGTTGGAGGCATGAGAGTGTGAAAACTGGAGAATATCCTGCAGGTCTGAGACGTGATGTGATTCGGGGAAGCTCTTGGGATAAATGGTAATGGGACAGTGGCACCCTGCAGGATGGGGTGACCCTGGCATTGGCTTCAACCCCAGCTCTGCCAATGACATAAGCGCATGGTCGAGGGTAAGACCTTGGACATCTCTGAGTTTGGGTTTCCACTATTTTTTTGGGGGGCGGGGAGGGTTACACTTTTTAAAGCGGAAGTAGTGATAGTTACCACCTAAGAATCTGTGACAATTACTTGTACCACCCACTGGGGTTTTGCCTACCCTGTCAAACTCAGCTTGTGCCCGAGGACACTGGCCTTCCCTTGGGTCCTTGACCACCACAAGGCCTTCTGCCTGGGGGCTTCACAAGTGCCGTCCTCTCTTCTTGCAATGGGCCCCATGCACCTCTGCTCTCCCTCCAATTTGTTAGGTTGCCTTCCATCCGTTCTTCAGGGCTTTCGCCTCACAGTCGTCTGTCTCTCTCTCTCTTTTTTAGTGCCGTGCAGCATGCGGGATCTCAGTTCCTGGACCAGGGACTGAACCTGGGCCATGGCACTGAACGTTTGGATTCCTAACCACTAGGGCACCAGGGAATTCCCTCAAAGACACTTCTCTAAAGAGGCCTTCCCTTGCCACCCTGTTGTCTCATTCAAAGCACCCTTTTGTTCTGGTGCCAGTGAGGACCACTCATGCTGTTATACATCCGCGCGTTTACTTCTTCACTGCCTGGCTCCATGTCCCTTACTCTGTTAGCTCCAATAGGGTAAGAACCATATCAGTTTTGCTTAAGATCAAATTGGCACAAAGGAAAACACATATGTGTGTGTGTGCGCGTGCGCGTGTGTGTGTGTGTGAGAGAGAGAGAGAGTGCGTGCACGAGATCAGTTGTGTCCAACTCTTTGCGAACCCCTGGACTGTCCAGGCTCCTCTGTCTACAGAATTTTCCAGGCAAGAATACTGGAGTAGGTTGTCATTTCCTACTCCAGGGTATCCCCGACCCAGGCATCAAACCCACATATCTTGCATCTTTACCACTGCGCCACCTGGGAAGCCTGGCACAAAGGAAAACACGTGTGCATATTCAAAAACACGGGTGCCAACCACAGGAAAGAATAAAGTACTTTCTTCTACGACTGGCACTTGGTGAGCGTTCGGTCAATGAATGAATGAGAAGGACTGGAATTATTAAACTTGGGCACCTTCACGCGGAGCAAAAGCAGGGGGAAACAAACCCTAACTTGTGATGTTTTAATAACGTCCTGGGTAAGTCTTTAAGGCTGCATCTTTGAGAGGCTTCTGACAGCCCCTCGTTTCCTCCCAAGGCTGCAGAGCCATCTGTCAACTAAGAAACCATCACCTATATCATCTTGGATCTTCCTCCACCAGGGACACAATCCCACAGTCCTGACATTTAACCTCAGCCTCATGCCCACAGCCAGCTCCAGGGGGCAGCACCCTGTACCCTGGCCTCTGAATGTGGCACAGAGACCTGCCCTATGCCACTGCCCTTCAACCCCAAGGGAGGGTCAGAGACAGTCTTGGTAGTAGGTGAATCTGGGCAATAACTGATACCTGGCAGATGCATGTCCCGTTCCAGAAGAATCATGTCAAACCTCACTTGACTTTCTCTACTGCCCACCTCCAGGAACCTCATTCCCCTGGCTCCCCATACAATGGACTTCCTCTTCTTCCCAGAAGTATCTCAGCCCAAGGTGAGATGGGCTCCCACTCCTGAATGTTCTGCTCTTGCTAAGCTCCACTGCTAGGGCTGCAAAGCCCCTCCACAGTGGCAGCGTCCAGCCCCTGCCTCTAGGCTACGCTGCTATTTACCCAGCTGGACCTCTGGAAATCCTCCTCCCCACCTCCCCCAATCTGAAGGTAGGGTCAGTCTCCCAGTGCCTGGTACATAGTCTGCGGCATGGGAGGTGCTCAGGGTGTGTTTGCTAAAGAAAAGACGAACAGGTATTTGAATGAACCTCCCCCCTCCAACCTCCTTGGCTGGACACTTTTCTTCTCATTGAAATTCATTTAAGTCCATCTGCATTGTTCCATTCTTGACAAAGGTTATCTCCTTTGTGAAGACATCCCTCTGCGGCCATCCAGTGATGGCAGAGATGCCTGGTACAGCTGGCTGACACCTTTTAGCAACCCTGAGAGATAGGGATTACCATCTCCCCCTCACAGATAAGAATGCGAAAGCTCAGAAAGATGAGGTGACCGGCCTAAGGTGCTAAGGGGATTCAAACTCAAGTCTGAATACAGAACCTGTGCTTAGAAGGACGCAGCGATGCCATCTCCTCCCTACAAAGCTGGCTGACTCTGGAGAGGATGGAGACAACCGGTGATCTCTCTCCCTTCCTCCCATGGCCCGGGAAATCCTACCCACTCTCACTTGACCCTGTGGAGGAGCTGCTGCTCAACGGCACTCAGAGAGCCCATACTCACAGGGTTCCTCCTGTCCAGGCAAGGTGACCTGATGCTTCTTCACACCGTCGAACAGGAGCTCCGCACCGCCTCTGCAAAGGAGGGCCAGAGAAAGAGCCTCAGAGACCAAAAACTGAGGAGGCTGGCACCAGATGCCCAAGAGATTCAGAGACCAAGGTTCGGGAACACCTTGGCTATCAGCCATCAGTTCTCAAATGTGGCTTCTTGCTGTGGTAAAGCAGCACAGAAATAATGTTTATTAACATTTAAGTACCCAAATTTTCAGACTCTGGCTTTGACTCCTCTGAATCAAGAGGTAGCTTAGCATACGGGGGCAGAGCACGGGCCCTGAGGTGGAGACCAGGCCCCACCCGGGCCTGACTGGCGAGACCCTAGGCACGGGACGGCATCTTCTCAAGCCTCAAGCTTTCTGTCTGCAAAAATGTTGAGGAGCTACCCCAAGGCACACTGCAGACCCCAGGCATAAAGGCTTCCTAGGGCCAGGTGACACTTTGAAATTCCCCTGCCTGTGCCTTGTCCCCACCCCTGCTGCCGGCCTGGTGGGCAAACCAAAGTGCTAGAGAGTGGGAGACCCCCACTGGACTTAGCAGTAAGCTTGCCCTTTACAAGAACATTCGTCGTCTCATTTCACCTTCATGGAATCCCGGGGAAGGAAGGAGGGAGGGAGGCAGATATTATTAACTCCAACCAACAGAGAAGCAAGTTGGGGCCAGAAGAAGTTAAGTGACTTGTCCAAGGCCAGATAGGCAGTAGCTGAACTAGGATTTGAATTCTAATTGGTTTCTGGCAGAAACAACTAAGGCTGCCCAGAAGGTCAGGAAGCCCCTTGAGGGCAGAATCTGGCTCACTTCTGGGTGCCAACACCTGGCTAAGGGAAGCCTGGGCCAGCAGAGAGGCTCCGCCAAGTGCAGATGCCAGGACTCATGGGGCAGACACTCAGGCTCTCAGCGCCACACTGCTCCTCCCTGAGTCTCGTCGCAGACCTCACGTGGCTCTTAACTGGGAAGCCTTAACAGCCTTGGGACGGGTGCGATGACTCCCACCCCACCACCCTTACCCAGAGTCAGAGAACAGAGGTGTCCTGAGACGGCCCACTGGGAGGCAAAGGCAAGGCACGCATTGTCATGGGGGAAACATGGGGCGACTGTCATCCAAACAAGGTCACGCTTTGTTGATGCAGAAATGTGGAGGGGGAGAGGAGGCCCATCTGTGGCTGCGCGCAGCGCCATTTCAGCTGCAAGCCCATACAGAGCCTCCATTTATCCCCTTCCAAGAGCCCCACTCTCTCTTGGGTAGGGGCTGGCACATGCAGCAGCTGGGGTGGGGGAGGGCAACAAGCAAGGGGCAACAGGAGTTGGGGGGTCAGAGGAGTGGGAACTGGAAGCGCTGGCACCCAAGCAAACAACCCAGATTGGCCAAACCTGGTGGTGCCAGGCGCAGAGGCCAGCGCTGTTTCCCCTTCACAGGCAGAGAAAGAACCAGAGTCCGGCTCAGCGACTGACCTGTCACTGCTGGGTTTACCAGTACCCGAGGGAAGGGTTGGCACTTTTGTGGTGAGAACATCTGGAGGGTAGGAAGGTGCACTCCCAGCCTCTGAAGTGATTCAGGGAGGCAAGAAGGGGCCCAACTTGGTCCCAGAAGAAAACCAAAGTCAAACTCTCGTAGGTCCTACAGGATTTGCGACTCAAACTCAATTAAGGCATCACACCCCAAGATACCTTGTCTTTCCTCCACTTCCCAGCTCTTGGTGGGAGGTGTCTGTTGGTACCAGTGACTGGTACAGACACTCTTCAAATGGTCTTCACTTTTTCAAGTTTACCTTCATCTTTTTATCTGATATATTTTACTTTTGTTCATTTCCCCTCTACCTGCGGGGATGCAAGTTCTGCCTAAAACAGGGCCTGGTACACAGCAGACACTCAAAAAATATTTGCTGAAATGAGTGAACATGCCCATTTCCCCACTTCTTCTCTGACCCTAATGGCATTCCCTTCCTCTGCCAATACCTCCTGGACTCAGGAGGAGGAAAAGGGAGAAGGGAAAGGGAGGTGGGACTCTCCCGTCTGGGCTGCAGTGACACAACACACATCTGTACTACCTGCACTGCATCCCCTGTGACTGCAGAAACTGCTCTGGCAGGACGAGGATGGCAGACCCGGCCAGTGATAGGCGGGAGAAAGCAAAGAGCAGCCTTCCAGAGTGTCTACGAGAACTGGTGGGGCTGCGGGGACACAGCTGCTCACGGGAAAGAGGCCAAGTCCCAACCCTTGGAATCTTCAAGGATCAGGGTGGCACTTGGGGACAAAAGGGAGAGCCTGATGGGCAAACTGGTTTCTCTGCAAATATACCTAAGTTCAGAGTAAAGGGTGAAGGAAGTGGGCTAAGAGACACAGAAAATGAAAGAAAGGCCAAGGGGAGAAACAGGCACTGACAGAGACAAAGAGAGAAGGACTCTAGGTTTAGCCTACATATTGGGCATTCCTGCTTCCCAAGAAGCTGCAGTTCTCACGGGACCCTGTGGCAGTGGGTGGTGGGAACACTGTCTTGCCTTGCTGGTGTTCACTATTGCTCTTGGGATAAGGGAGACCGAGATGGTGGAGCCAGAAAACAGGAACTCCAGCAAGTCTGTAAGCCCTGGAGGGCAAGGACCACATCTTCCTCATATGACTTCCCCACTGCCGCCAGCACAGGACCTGGCAGACAGAAGACATTTCTGAAGACAAATGCCACGTGTGACTCAGTGAACATGAAAGGTAAATCGGCTGTGGGTGGTGGTGGTGGTTTAGTCACTAAGTCGTGTCCTACACTTTTCGACACCATAGACCATAGCCCGCCAGGCTCCTCTGTCCATGGGATTTCCCAGGCAAGAAATACTGGAGTGGGTTGCCATTTCCTTCTCCAAGGGATCTTCCTGACCCAGGGATCGAAACTTCGCAGGTGGATTCTTTACCACTGAGCCACCTGGGAAGCCCAAGCCAAGCTGACTGGAGATAAGCCTCAGCACTGGTAATCTGTAGTTTCTCTGTCTTCAGCTCTGCTGAGGCCTGTCAAAACAGCAGGGACCTCCTGGAACCTGCAGGTTATGGGGGACATAGCTGGGCAAAGGGTCAGTAAAGCAAAATAATCAGGTGGCCAGACTAGCATAGTTCTAACTGGATCCATGGTGCCAGACAATATCATCAATTAAAAGGCAGTTAACATTCATGAGACTAGCCCCTCGTAAGGGACAGCAACGCTAACACTGGAGGGCATGGACAAAGTTCTATTTATCTTTGTATCCTCTGTGCCTGGCTCGCTGCCTGGCACATGGTAAGCACTCAATAAATGACTGGTGAATGGACTGTGCAATGAAGGGAATCCATGAAAGAAACTGGGGGTATCCAATAGAAGGAAAGGCATTTATAGGCAGAGGTTTCCGATTCCCATCCCAGACTTTCCCTTTCACATAAGCCTTGGTTTGTTTATCTTCACACACACAGACAAATCTAGTCCCAGCTTTTCCACCTGAGTCTAGAAATTATACTGTCCATCTCTTAAGACCTGTTTCTCTGCCTTCTCTCTAGGCTTTGCACTTTTTCCCAGCTCTGAAATCACATGAAAAACCTTCTGTCTGTAAGAGGTAGAAGAGAATGCCTTCAGATTTCCTCCCTGGTCTGTGTTTCTTTGGTAATTAGCGTGTGGCCCCATCCTGCACTTTTTATCTTGAGCATACTGTAGTGGCAGAGAGGTAAAAGAATCTACCTGCCAAGGCAGGAGACCCAAGAGTCAGGTTCGATCCCTGGGTCAGGAAGATCGCCTTGAGAAGGACATGGCAACCCAGTCCAGTATTCTTGCCTGGAAAATACCATGGACAGACGAGCCTGGCGGGCTGCAGTCTACGTGGTCCCAAAGGGTCGGACATGACTGAGTGACTAAGTTACACGCACATGTACACGCACTAACCCTGTTTTGTCAGGGTTAGTCTCCACTATTGTGCTACCTAGCCCCATGTCCCCACCTGACTTAAGACCTGCAGAAGGCACTCAGGAAGTTTACTAAATGTACCGGAAAGGGTTCAGGTTTGTTTAACACCCTCAAATCTTCGGAAAGGTTGGTCCGTCTCGGTCCTAGAAGCTCAGATGCCAGACACACGGGCCTGCTCCAAAATGGAGCTGGCAAACAAGGCCGGGAGGCCTGCTAACCAGTCACACCTTTTGAGTCCCGTAGGGCGCAGGGCGTGGAGGAGTGCCAGAAGCATACCTCCAACTCCCGGGTATGCGCATCTATTCCCGGACATACGGCCTCGTCGCCCAGGGAGACCGAACCTCAAGCTCTCCCAGGCGGGTGGCGTAGCTCAGGGAAGTTGCCGGGGCCCTCGGCGATTCGGTGGTGACAGGCCCCAAGGCAGAGGGAGGGGAGTTCCGGGCCCGACGACTTCAATCCATCCCCACGGCGCCCCAGCTCTGTGACTCACCCGAACTCCACCTCCACGGACAAGGGCGCTGCCATGTTGAGGAAGCCAAGCTCACAGGAAACGCCCCTCAACTTCCGGCTCTACTGGGCCCCGCCCCGTTTCCGGTTGCCGTGGACGGAAGAGGCGGGGCTGGGGAAACTCTCCTCCTCAGCTATTGGATTAAGGTTTGGAGCAGAAAGTTGAGGCCGAAGGACCGTGGGCCTTGTTAAGGGGCGTTTTGGTTGGTCGTCCTGTTTCTTTTCGGGACGGCGCTCAAAGAGCTAGGGCCGGAAGCGACTGGCATCAGCCGCAACTCGGCGGAGGAGAGACCTGGCGTCTTTGCACTGTGACCGTGAGCCACGTTACGGTTTATCTTGCATTAGTTACCAGATTACCTTCTGTGTCAGCACACTGCTTGGACGAACCCGTCCACTTGTCTTGAATTATCAGTGGCATCCAAATATTTACTTCCAGCCCAGAAAGCTCTCTCTTGAGCCATCGACTCGCAATCCAACCCCCCTTTCGCCGTCGATTTAGATTTCATTCATTCAGCAGATGTTTATCTCACGTCCTCCGTGTACCTGGCATTTTGGTCGGTGCTAAGAGATGCCGATGGTGAATCGGATAGGCAAGGTTCCTGTCTTTAGGGCACTCACAGTCTCGTGGGGGAAACCAATCAAATAAACATACGAGTCATGCTGATAAGTGTAAAATCTCAAACTGAAAAATGATCTGGCATCGTAAGAACTTCAGAAAGAAAATGGGCTGCACTGGACTTGGGCTGAGCTCTAAAGCCTGAGTCGAGCTAAGTAGGTGGATATGAGGAGAGAAAAGCCGCTGGGAGCATTCCAGCGATAACGGAAAGTGCAAAGACTCTGGGTAGGAGGACATGCTGGAACATCAAGAGAAGGTAGAAATTGGGGAGCAGAGGGCCTGATAAGACATGAGGCTAGATATGTAGGCAGGGGCCAAATCATGACTTGTGAGCCAGGTAAGAATTTCAGTCTCTTATCCTAAGAGCAGTGGTAGGCCTTGGAAGGATTTGGCGGGGGTGGGTGGGGCGGGGGGTGAGTGGGGTGGGGGGGTGACATTATTAGAACTGTGTTTTAAAATATCCTTCCTGGGACTTTCGTGGCAGTCCAGTGGTTAAGATTCTGTGCTACCACTGCAGGGGGCGCAGGTTTCTTCCTTGTTCAGAGAACAAAAATCCCCCATGCTACGTGGGGTAGCCTAAATAAATAAGTAAAACATTCTTCCTGGCTGCAGTGAGAACTGGAAGGAATTGGGAAAGAGATAGGGAGACTACTGGAACCTGTTACAAAAGCCCAGGGCAGCTAAACCACATTGGTAAACTCATCGTTGGTAGCTTAAGGTAGTGTACCCTTGTGGTTAAGCGTGGATGTAAGAATGTGGTCACCACTAAGGGCTCAGAGTTCAACTGCCAGCTTTACATCCATGTCCCACCACTTCCCATGTGCATCTTTGGTTAAGTCCTTTAACATCTGTGCCTCAGTTTCCTCCACTGTGCAAATTAAGATAATAGCAGCCCCATAGGGTTGTCCTCACAACTAAATGAGTTCTTGGCACAGTGCCTCGTTTCCTAAAATAGGCCCCCCTGTGTTCTGCATCTCAAGGATACCACTGCTATCCACAGAAACACCTAAGCAAGAAACCTTGGACATTGTTTTTAATTCTCTCCCATATCCAGACAGTTAGCACGTTTGGGTTCGTCTCCATGCTAAGCTGATTTTGCAGCCACGTGTTCTTCTAACACCACCATCACCTCTCACCTGCTTCTCTGGCCTGCCTGCCTCCCACCTCCCTGCCTCTGACCTAACTTTCTTATACAGTTCAACTCCACAGGCAGCTGCGAGTGCCTTCAGTGTATCAGGCACTGTCCCAAGGCACTGGCAAAATGAGGAAAGCATTAGAAGAAGAAAACCCTGTGGCCAATGGGACGAACCCACCTTCACTGGGCTGTGTGAAACTCAAGTTTCCTCAGTCTGTAAAGAAGGCTTTGGGACCAAACTATCTCTTAAAGGCCCTTTAAGTAAAAATGTTCTAGGGAATTCACTGATGGTCCAGTTGTTAGGCCTCAGTACTTTTGCTGCCAAGGGCCTGGGGTTCAGTTCCTGTTTGGGGAACTAAGGTCATACAAATATATATGTATAGTAAGTGTTAGTAGCTCAGTTGTGTCTCAGTTGTGACCCTATGGAATGTAGCCCACCAGGCTCCTCTGTCCATGGAATTCTCCAGGCAAGAATACTGTAGTGGGTTGCCATTTCCTCCTCCAGGGTATCTTCCCTACCCAGGGGTTGAACCCTGGTCTCCTACATTGCAGGCAGATTCTTTACCACTGAGCCACCTCACACACACACACACATTTATATATTCTAAGATATTTTCACTGGCTCCTCCAAGGGCTGAGGTCTAGAAACCTTGCCTGATTCACGTTAGAGCCTTAGCTCATAGTAAGGAGCTTTATACATTGTAGGGGTTTGGTAAGTGCTTGCTGAATTAATGAAGGAATAAGAGAACACATATCAATTCCCTTCTCAGTCATTCACTGGCTTCTCTTTCCCAACAAGGTAAAGACCTCTGATTTGAGGCCACCTTTAGTGAGGCCACCTTTAGTTAGGCCACGTAGAGGTGAATATTCTCTAACTCTGCAGACTGCTGCCTGCTGAGCTGGCATGGGAGAGCTAAGGAGCTTTTGAAAAGCTTCATTCATTTGACAAACATTCATTGAGCACCTATTAAGTGCCAGGCCCAGGGCTGGTGCTGGGAACACAAGGGCAGACTTAAAAAAAAAAAACAAACAAGGGGTCCCTGCTTTCCTGGCGCTGATATTTTGGAAAAGACACATGTGAAAATAGACCACACAGTGCAATCAGTTGTTATGAAGGGGGAACGTGGGGACCTGTGGGAGATGAAAAGATCTAGTCAGGCAATGTTTCCCAAAGGAAGTCACATCTAAGCCCGAGTCCCGGGAAGTTATGAGAGGTGGAGGTGGCAGGAGAGGACAGGTAGGGAGGCCAGAGGTGTTCCTTCTTCCCACAGAATTGGAAACCCTTCCCACATCACTTTTAGGTAAGTCAGCCCACTCTGAATGCCTGGCTCTCACACTTAGAAAGCGCTTTCTCCAACTCCAGCCCACCTAACTCAGCCTCCTGTTGTGTGCACTCTTTGGGGCCCCAGAGACCCCTGCCAGGCTCCTCCATCCATGGGATTTCCTAGGCAAGAATACTGGAATGGGTTGCCATTTCTTCCTTCAGGGGATCTTCCCGACCCAGAGATTGAACCCCCATCTCTTGGGTCTCCTAAATTGGCAGGGGGACTCTTCACCACCTGGGAGGTAAATTCTTGTGCCCCCTGGGAAGCCCTCAGCCTCCTGTGCTTAGTCACCTCAGGCCTGGCCAACGCTTTCTGACCCTGTGGACTACCCTGCCAGGCTCCTTTGTCCATGGGATTTTACTGGAGTGGGGTGCCATTTCCTTCTCCAGGGAATCTTCCCAACCCAGGGCTCAAACCTGCATCTCCCACTTTGTAGGCGGATTCTTTACCGCTGAGCTACTGGGGAAGCCTCGACCTCCTGAAGATAAGTGAAGTGAAAGTCGCTCAGTCGTGTCTTTGAAACCCCATGGATTGTAGCCCACCAGGCCCCTCCTCTGTCCATGGGGACTCTCCAGGTAAGAATACTGGAGAATTCTTCTACACAGGGTCTTCCCGACCCAGGAATCGAACCGGGGTCTCCTGCACTGCAGGCGGATTCTTCACCACCTGAGGTACCAGGGAAGCCCCTGTCAGCCTAATCAATAGCAACAACCATTTCTTAACGTGTTCATTCAATGAGTAATGACCCCCGACCCTGCACCTGCCAGGTGCTTCACATCCATGACCTGCTTGACTCCTCGCAGGGGCCATTAGCCTCCGTTTTCAAATGTAAAAACTGAGGCTCAGAACCGGTGACTTGTTCACGGACCCCCACATGTCAGGCCTTAACTCCAGGCTGTTGTGCCTTTGGGACCCCTGACCCTCACTGTGTCCTGTTGGGCTGAGTTCACCCAAATGCCTTCCTCTGGGACCCAGGCAGAAGAGGAGCATGGACCCAACTCCTGTCCCTCCAGCAGACCGGCCAGCCGGGCATTGGGCTCTATCCATGCCGAAGTTCCAAAGGGAGACAAAGGCGGGGTCTGCGGGGGAGATGAGGGCGCGGGTGCCCCCCTGCCTGCTGCCCTTTGTCTCCCCGCCTGCTCCCCTCGTGCGCCCCGGAGGCTGGGAGGCGCCTCTCGCAGGCTTCCTCCTCCCATTCTTGTGCTAATTGGGTGTCAAGCTGAGATCAGTGAGAAAGGAATCCGCCCCGGCTCGGGTTAAACTGCCGCCAAAGACGAGGGCTGAGCCCAGAATATCATTAGGCTGGGAGGAAGCGGGGGCCCCCCTCCTCCAGCAGAGGGGCTGGCCATGCATTCAGGCTCCTTTGAAAGTCGCTTGGTCGCCCCTTCCCTTACCGCCAGCGCCTCAATAGGCCCCTTGGCGGTATTTAACCTTCTTCCCAGGAATTGAAAGTGATATGCCAAGCACTGGCCTCGGCAGCCACTTGCCTGTCCAAGGGCGGTAGGACCTCCGGGGATGCTCAAGGCAGGCCTCTGGCAGCCTCCCTGGGCTCAGATTGTAGATGGGAATACTGAGACTGGGCAGGGCGGTGCCTCCCAGCGCTGTTATTCACAGGCCATGTGGTCTCTGAGCCTCAGATTCCTCGTCTGTGGAATGGGGATAAAATATCTGCTTTGTGTTACGGATTTAATGATGATGATCAAGTGCCTGGTGTCGCATCCAGCACATAAGAAGCGCTCCACTCCTGGTGGCTGTTAGCAGGTCAAAGGAGTGTGTCCGGGCTTATGTAAGGATTTCCTAGCAGAGCTCCCAGTCCTCCAGGCGTGCAAGGGGTGCCCCCAATGGGTTCACTTTGCATACCCTGCCTGGACTGTTCCCCAGCCCCACCCGTGCAGCCCTATAGGCCCTTCTTTCACCTGCGCTGCTCACCCTTCACCTCCAGACCTTTCGCTGCCCCTTCTGTCTGGGCCATTCTTCCCCCTCCTTTTCTTGAATGACTCTTCCTTGAAAAGCCTGTGGCCATGAAACACAACTTCCTCACCTCCTACCCTGGCAGGGACATGGGGTTCAGTTCAGTTCAGTCGCTCAGCCGTGTCTAACTCTGCGACCCCATGAATCGCAGCATGCCAGGCCTCCCTGAGTGGGGTTAGGGTGCAGCTTAGCACATGCCCTTTGCTTCCTGACTGACTGCCCCTTCTCCCTGGCCCCCAGACAGTGGGGTCCCCGAGGGCCAATCTCATTGTGTACCCCCAACCCCGCCCCCCACACAGAGGCCTTTTGAATCTGCTCCGCAGATGGACATAGTACTTTGTAAACTGTGTAGCCCACCAGGCTCCTCTGTCCATGGGATTCTCCAGGAAAGAAGACGCGTGTGCGTTGCCATTTCCTTCTCCAGGGGATCTTCCCAACCCAGGGATTGAGCCTGTGTCTCGGGGGTCTCCTGCATGAGCAAGTGGGATTCTTTACCAACTGTCGCCAACCGGGAAGTCGAAGCACTATGTAAATGTCAGGAAATGCCCAGTAAACAGTGGCTCTTGTGAATTAACCTCACAGACATGTATTGGGCACCTGCTGCCGGCCCGGGCGATGACTTAGCCACGGTCTGGAAGGCAGCTGGCTCACCACTCTACCACCAAGTGGCACAGCCTTGGTTTGGGGTGAGCAGAGGCAGACGGGAGTGGCGAGGCCCAGGGGCCCCCCAGCCCCACCCCTTCTTGGAGGGGCTTGGGAGAGGGGGCTGGTGTGAAAGTGGGAAACTTAGGCCTAGGCTGGGATCTTAACACCGGAAACACAGTGTTAAGATCCTCATCACTACCATGTACCTCACAGGTGACAGCACCAGTTCCTGGGCTAGACTTCCAAGCACAATCTCATTACATGTCCACAGCTGTCCTGGGGCAGGGATTCCTGTTGTGTTTAGTCACTCAGTCATGTCCAACTGTTTGCAGCTTCATGGACTGTAGCCTGCCAGGCTCCTCCATCCATGGGATTTCCCAGGCAAGAATACTGGAGTGGGTTGCCATTTCTTTCTCCAGGGGCTCTTCCTGACCCAGGGGTCGCACCCATGTCTCCTGCATTGGCAGGTGGGTTCTTACCTAGACCACCATTTATAGGGGCAACACTGAGACTCAGTCTGGCAAATGGACTTGAGAGCAGGCCTCAGCAGGAGCTTTTGACCACCATTCCTCTATATTGGGTCTTAGTGACTGTGCTCAACCCAAGGGAAGGAACAGGCACCCCTGGGGGCTCCTTCCCATCAGAGAGCCCTCCCATTGCTGAAGGTTAAAGACACAAAGCTTCACCATCAGTCAAATCCAGCCCCTTGGAAGCCCGATTAAGGGCCCACCACGGAGTCCTCTGGGCTGGGTCCCTTGCCTGGGGGTCAACTGGGGACTCTGTCCCTCCTTCCCGTTGTCCTTGCCCGAGCGCAAAGGGCTGGATCTGATTCTGCAGGACCCACATGCCCTCTGCTGGTCATACTTGGGCACTGCACCCTTGCCTGCCACTCCCAAATCCCACCAGGTATTGCCTTCCAAGGGCCAACTCCAGCTCTACCATCCCCTCACTTGCCCCAAGAGTGGCACCAGAACTCCACTGTCTTTCAAAGGTCACCCCGCAACCCCAGGAGGTACCCCAGACGTATCCTGGTCACCTATCACCCACTCAGCTGCTGGCCTGGGGTGTGGCTCCCAGTTGGCTCTACAAGCATGCATGGCATGGGAGCTGCCTTCTGCACCAAGGAGGCGGCAGTTGAGTGGCGGGAAGGGCACGGGGCTGGCACTGCAGTCCCCAGTACTCACTCTGTGACCCCAGTCAAGTGACGGACGGTGGTGAGGGTCCACCCCCCCACCCCCACTTCCCGCTGGGCTGAGCACTTCTAGCCTGGGTGTGACTCCAGGGATGGGCTCCAGGGGACAGCTGGCCCTCCAGCAGCACTGCAGACTCACCAGCTCTGGGAAGATGGTTCCAGGAAGCCTTCCCACACTCCACCCGGCTGGCCAGGCCACCCTGCTCTGTGTCCCGAGAGCCCCCAACCCCCTGGGAAAGTACAGCCCTGACAGAAGGAACAACATGAGCAGGAGTGTGGAGCTGGGACCCTGTGCTGGCCTAGGGCTTCCTCCTGTGGCTCTGAACAGCCCGTTCCTCAGCCTGGCTCCCCTTCGGCTCTCTGAATCCTCCTGATTCACAGAAGAGATAGTTACTTGCCCAAGGCCACAAGCTCCTGAGTGACACCTTGCAGGGCTCAGGTGGGAACTGCCCCTCACCTGAGATGTGGGGACTGTAGCGTCTTACCTGCCACATCCCTTGGTCTAAATGAACGAAGGAACAAGGGAACAACGAATGGGGCACAAGCTGGGGGCCCAGCAGGCCGGGGCGAGTGTGCACACAGGCTCGAGGAGGCAAGGCAGAGTTTATTGACCCCTGAGTGCCCCACACCCCTTCTCCCCCCACAGCCAGGCCAGGAGGAGATGTGGACAGACTGGCAAAGACAGAGAGGCTCTGCCTGAGGGACAGCCAGGCAGCCACCCAGAGGATGAGAGGGGTGCCCTGTCCAGGCTGCCTGCTGCAGGGTGGTTCCCTTCTGCCCGGTAGGGCTGAGGGGCACTTGTGTGGTCCCAGGACCTGGATCCTCTTCAGATGCCCAATCGCCGGCCCTCCTTGCCCACTGTGCTGGCTTCCTGAGTCTGAGGGCTTCTGCCCTGGTCCCATTTACAAGCTGCCTGTTCTCTGTGAAGTGCTTGGAGACACTCTATTTCCCCTCGTCCTGACCTGAGACATCACCCTGCGGGCCCAGTCTCAGTCTCAGCCTGAGGCCCAGAGACCCCCACATGGCCTCGAAGACATAAAGTGGATCTGAAGCTTTCACAGAAAGCCTCAGGGTGGAGCGGGGAGGTGGCAGTGAGTCCCTTGGCAGTTTTGAGGAGTGGGGGTTGGCACCTCCGGGGGGGTGGTGCCAGGCTCTGCTTGCTTTGGTCTGGCTTCGCCCAGGACCTGTCCAGGGTGGGAGCTGGGGCTCTAGATCCAGTATCCGCTGGCCCTCAAGAGGGACTCGGGGTCAGTCACAGCTTCTCCTGGCCCGCCTGAATGCGAGTGTAGGCCTTTTGGTCCAGTGGGACATAGCGGCCCTTCCGGGCATCCAGGTAGAACAGCTGGTCTTTTACAACTGTTGGGTCAAAGCCCTCCTTCCGTAGTTCTGTCTTCTGTAGCTTGAAGGTCGCTGAGGGAGGGAGAAGACAAGTGGGAGAAGGGTCAGAGCTCGGGCAGGGGTCCGAGCTCCAGGAACCCACCCACCTGGGTTGAGGAGGGGCAGGGAGGAGGGCTGGAGGGAACTCCGGTGAGGGGAATCGTGGGAGGAGGGACACAGCCCTTTATAGTCTGCGAAGACTTCATCCATTACAGTATGCACTGCTCCTCAGCAGCCCTGGCCAAGGGGAGGGGGCGGAGTTACCCACCCCTCTTTGCAGACAAGGAAACTGAGGCCCAAAGAAGGGACGCTATTTGTCCAGGGCCACGTGCTGAGTGACAGCAGACTGAGGGCAGGACACAGGCCTTCCCTGAGGGCTCGTTTTAACCTGAGCACCTCCCAGGTACAGAAGTGATCTCAGGAAATTGCACCTCAACCCCTGGGGGAGGGACATAACCATATCCTATGGATTCTGAGATGCACAAGATTTCAGCATCTCTGAAATAGTTCAATTACCATATTCCCCCTTAATAAATTATGTATCTTTCCCTCAATGGTATTAGCCCCACTAGATAGATGAGAAGACTGAGGCTCAGAGAAGCACATCTCTGGGCCAACATTACACAGCTAGTAAGAATTTGAACTCAGGTATGATGGATACCAGAAATGCTTACAGCTTCCTGCCCTGGCTTCTCCTCTGTCCTGTCCATCAGCCAGTTCTCCCAGCAAGAGCTGGAGTCTTTCTCAACGCCTACTTGAATTTAGACTGGTTTTACAACTTACTCTGACTCAGAGAATGTGGCAGAAGCCACGCTGTGGGCGGTCTGGGTGAGCCTAGGCCTCAAGGGGTGTTGAAGCTTCCATCCTTATCCACTTGGGGGCACCCTGAGACCAGACTGACCTCTGAAGGATGGAAAGCCATGTGGAACAAAGGGGAACCATCCCAGCAAAGGCCACTTAGACAAGGTCTGTCTAGTCAAAGCTATGGTTTTTCCAGTAGTCATGTATGGATGTGAGAGTTGGACTATAAAGAAAGCTGAGCACCAGAGAACTGATGCTTTTGAACTGTGGTGTTGGAGAAGACTCTTGAGAGTCCCTTGGACTGCAAGGAGATCCAACCAGTCCATCCTAAAGGAAATCAGTCCTGAATATTCATTGGAAGGACTGATGCTGAAGCTGAAACTCCAATAAAAAGTTTGGCCACCTGATGCGAAGAACTGACACCTTAGAAAAGATCCTGATGCTGGGAAAGATTGAAGGCGGGAGGAGAAGGGGACAACAGAGGATGAGATGGTTGGATGGCATCACCGACTCAATGGACATGAGTTTGAATAAACTCTGGGAGTTGGTGATGGACAGGGAGGCCTGGCATGCTGCAGTCCATGGGGTTGCAGAGAGTCGGACACGACTGAGCCACTGAACTGAAGTGGGTAATCACTGGCCGCGTGTAGCTATGTAAATTAAATAAAATTTAAAATTCAGTTTCCCCATCATGCTAGTTGCACTTCAAGTGCTCAGTAGTTACTGGGGGCAGATGGCTGCTGTGTTGGAGAGAGCGGTCAGAGACCACCACCATCACCGCAGACAGGTATGTGGACACCGCTGCAGGGCCAACCAGCTGGGAGCCCCACGTGAGGGAGGCCACCTCACACCCAGTGGCACTATTTCTTTTAAAACTTAAAAAAAAAAAAAATTTATTTTTGGCCACACCCCAAGGCATGTGGGGCCTTAGTTCCCTGATCAGGGATCCAATCCTGTGTGCGAACCCACACAACCCCTGCACTGCAAGATGGAGTCTTAACCACTGGATAGCCAGGGAAGCTGTTGATGGCACTGTTTGACGCTAAGTGGGGCCAACAGAAGAACACTCAGCTGAACATCACCCCAAATTGCCGACCTACAAATAGTGAGCAAATAAGACACCTGTTTGGAGCCCTAAGTAAGCTCAGGGGCTGTTTGTTCTTCAGCAAAGCCTGTCTGAGGCCTAAGGTCCAACAGTCTGCCTGTCCCTCCGGGATGCAGAAGTCACAGCAGCCATCCAGTCCTCGAGGCGCTCACTGTCTGTCTGGACCCACCACTTACCCTGCCCTTCTCTCATCTCCCCGTCCCGCAGGGCCATCTGCAGCCCCTCGGACGCTGGCAGGCTTTGCAGGACATGAGTCTGACTGGGTCACTACCCTGCTCCAACCCTTCTGTGGCTCCCCCGTGCCCTCCCATCCCACTACATGCTGCTGTGCACCCCTCACTGGCCCCAGCTTCGGGGGCCTCCTTTCAGTCTCCTAGCAACCAAGCACCTCCCTGCCTCAGGGACTCCGCATGGGCTGTTCCCACAGCCCAGAGGACCTCCCGTCCCCAGAGTGCTCTCTCTCTCACTCAGGTCTCCGGCTGAACTGGAGCATCCTCAGGGGAGTCTTCCCAGTCATCCGCAAGTCATGTTCCCTTTCCTATCAGTTTGACCTGCATTCCACTCTTTTATCTTAGCAATTCCTTATCCTGTGGCTGCCTCCTGTTCTGGAAACTCCCAGGAAGCACACAGGTCCTGCTGGAATTTGTCACCTCTATCCCCAGGGCCCAAGCACAGTGCCTGGAGCAGACCACCACACTCAGTCAGCATTGGTTCCACTGACAATGGACACACCATCTCTCTCTGGAGGCGGTGTCAGCTCACAGCTAGGTCATGTTGCCGACCACCCAGAGAGGCTGCGGGGAAGGGCGAACAACGGTTTCCCTAGAAGGACCCGGGAAGGGGCCTCAGCCGGCACCCACCCATGATTTGGAGCTGGGGGTCAGGGGACAGACCTGTCTTGTGCAGCTCGGGCATGAAGCGCAGGAAGATGGGGTGGGCGTACTGCGGCAGCTCCTTCTGCAGGAGCTGGGCTAAGTGCTCCAGGTCACAGCTGCCGGAGGAGCTGGCCACGGCAGCCATGCCGGCCCGGCCCTCGGTCCCTGGGGAGGCGGCAGAGTGGACGGTGAGCAGCTGGCTGGCCACGACCCCGCTGGCTGCTCCACACAAACGCCTGGCCCCTCCCGCCTCTCAGGATACCTGGCACCTCGACGCCATACACGGCCACGTCGGCCATGTCCAGCAGACGGCTGAGCGTGCCCTCCACCTCGGTGGTGGACACGTTCTCGCCTTTCCAGCGGAACGTGTCCCCCGTGCGGTCGCGGAAATACACGTAGCCCAGCTCGTCCATCACCAGCACGTCACCTAGAGAGGAGTTGTGTGTGGGGGAGGGGGTGCCCCAGAGGCTTGGTTGGGGGGAGGTGTTCTCTGAGGGTGGGGCCCTTCAATCCCTTCCCCCCTCCCCAAGGGGTGGCAAAGGCCTCCGGAGGGGTGCCCACCCACCACTGAGGTAGGCCTGGTCCCCCTTCTTGAAGACATTCCGGGTGATCTTCTTATTGCTGGCGCTCTGGTTCAAGTAGCCGTCGAAGCGCCGCAAGGGGTCTTGCTGGATGATGATGCCCACCAGCTGGCCCGGCTCACCTGCGGCCAGGGGAGGCAGGGTCAGGTCCCCCGGGGGTCTCCTTCATACTAAAATGCCCCCAGCAATGCCCTCTTTCTCCCCCAGCCCGGGAGCCCCGAGGGCTGGGAGCTTCTCAGTAACACTTGGTCACTGAACAAGTGAAAGGGTGGTCAGGCTCAACGTGGACGGCCTAACTAAAGCCAGCACTCCCCAGGCCCCGCTCTGCTCAGAGGTTTGCATCCTGTACCACACCACCTCCTCAGGACAACCACGTGCAGGAGGGTACTCAGGCACAGAGCTGGGGAGCTGTGGCAGCCGGGGCCCAGGGTCCACAGCACGAACGTGCACGAATGGGCTGTTGGGTAGATGGGATGGTGACTGAACGGATGGTTGGATCAAGAAATAAATGCCATGCAGCCCTAAGAGAAGAGCTGACTTCAGGCCGCTGATCAGGACGGGGCTCCTCACCCACGCACCCACCCACCCATCCCTGCCCCGTCCCCTTCCTAAGCCAGTCCCTTCCACTCTGACCCCGAGTTGCAACCCTCGGGCAGACCTGGCTTGCAGGGAATGCAAAGGCCATCAGGGCCCCGGATCAGCTCCATGGTGTCCTCATTGACACGAACCAGCCGGATGGGGTACACGAAGGACAGGATGCGGCTGTTGAAGCCACAGGCTCCCACCTGCAAAGGCCAAGCCTTGGGCCCAGGCTCTCCCGCCACAGGCCTCAAACTGGACAGTCTGGGGGGCTGCGAGCCGGGCTCCAGCTCCCGCAACCGCCCTCCATGCCGGAAGCCCGCCCTCCCCTCCGCCATCTGTGTCTCCCGTGGGCCCGCTGCGTCCCCAGCCTGGGCCGCACCTGGCCATCGAAGTTGCCCAGGCTGCAGTTGCACTCCGTGGCCCCATAGAACTCAGCCACCTGGGGGATGTGGAAGCGGCTAGAGAAGTCGGTCCAGATGGACTGGCGGAGGCCGTTGCCAAGCGCCATGCGCACCCGGTGCTGACGCTCCGCCTCCCGGGGCGGCTGGTTCAGGAGGTAGCGGCACAGCTCACCGATGTACTGCACAATCTGGGGGAGGACCGGGCATGAGTCTGGGCCCTGGAGGCTGCCCCGCCTTCGCTGCCCTCCCAAGCCCCTACCTCTCCTATCCCCAGGGCCGGCTGTGCGATCCCTTCCCTCTCTGGGCCTCAGTCTCCCCATCTGAGCAACGGGAGTGCTGCCCCGAGTAAACGGCTGGCTGCCTTCAGCTCGAAGACGGGCGTCCCTGCGTAGAGCTGGTGTGGGGCACAGGGGCGCTCCACCCTTTTCCTTCTCACTCACCGTGCAGTTGTACTTGATACAGTCGTCCCAGAAGCGGGAAGCCGAGAACTTCTTCCGGATCACCACGGTCATGCCGTGGATCAGGCACTGCCCTATCCCCACGATGTTTCCTGAAGGCAGAGGGGGGACCCGGGGGTCAGGGAGACAGGAGCCCTTTCTTTCCAGAGTCTCGTCTTTTTGTTTATTTTGGCCACCAAAGATGTCATTTTATTTTTTTAACGGTTTATTTTGCACTGGGGTATAACTGATTAACCAACAATGTTATGGTTTCAGGTGAAGAGCGAAGGGACTCAGCCATACATATACAGGTAACCATTCTCCCCCAGACTCCCCTCCCATCCAGGCTGCCACATAACACTGAGCAGAGTTCCCTGGGGCTATATAGTACTGAGTGAAGTAAGTCAGACAAAGGAGAGAGATCGTATACTCCAGAGCCTCCTCTTGTACAGTCCAACCCCCTCAAAGACTCTCCCTTTCCCCTGTCCTGCCCTCCAACTCTAACTGATCACATCTCTCCCCAGTTGGACACCTTCCATGGCTCCCCAGTGCCTACGGGTTCAAGTGCACATTACTTAGACAGTCCCCTGAAGCCTCTGGAGCTGGCCCCAAGCTCCTTTTCCCAAAGCTGTAACACTGCCATTCAGCCAGCCAGAACTGAGCTAGCCTGCCTGGCTTCACACCTGCCTGTACTGGGGGGCACCTCCTCCAGGAAGACTTCCTGGAGTTGGGCTCCTCTTTGAGTTGAACTCCTTGCTCCCTGTACCTCCCCGCACTCAATGTCCTTTCTTGCCTGAGAGTTCAGGGTAGGGTTCCTGTCATTCAGCCTGCCCCCAACACACATACTCAAACTCTAAGCACCTTTAAGGGCAGGAACTATATTTAGTCATCTGTCTTTCTAGAAAGCCCCCAGACCAAGCAGCCAGGCTGTCCACACCCGTGGAAATGGACTGAATGGTCAGACCAGCCCAGGTGCCCTGTGGGGCACTGCCACACCCACCAATTATGCTGGTATGCCCACTCTCATCAAGGTCAATGTCCATATCTGGATTTGAAACCAGATTTGACTCCAAAGCTTGTTATGTTTCTACTACAACACATAGCCTGTCAGGAGGGGTAGGGTTCTGAAGGCTCAGGGATGGCTGGGCACCGAGGGGGCAGGCCCAGGCTACCTGCAGAGTGGTAGAGGGGGAGGCAGTCATAGACGATGTCGTCAGGCCGCATGCGGAAGCCATAGTACACCAGGGCAGCCATCCGGTAATACCTGGGAAGGAAGAGGGCTGAGGGCTCCGTGGGTCCTTGGAAGGGCAGGAGGAGAGGAGCCCCAGGCCCCATCTCCCCAGGTCTCCCCGCTAGGGCACCGTCCCCTTACCTGCTATGCACCACGATGGCAGCTTTGGGTAGCCCGGTGGTGCCTGACGTGTAGATGTAGAAGAGCTTATCTGAGGAAAACAGGCAGGAGCAGCTGTGAGAGGGGCCAGTGCAAGGCTGGGCACAGAGTCAGACTGTGGTAGGTGTGTATCACTTAACACCCATTCCTGGCACACCTATTCCAGGAAGCCTACCCTGATGACCCCAGACATTACTACCTGCTCTAATACCTGCACTGGCTCCTTCAACACACTCTTCTGAGCCCTCATTCTGTGCCAGAGCCAGGGTGACATCAGCGACTAATATGAGCACAGGCCTTGCCTAGGAGGGAGGTGCCCGCCCAGTGGGACAGGAAGATGAGAAGGCGGGCATTTCCAATAGCAAGCACTGCGTGTTGGCAAGCACAGGGCCTGCCAAAGCCAGGCGGCAGCACTGGACCCAAACTCCAAGGAGGGGAGGTAGCTCCAGGGAGGGCTTTCTCAGAGGAGCTGATGCCTACTACATGGGAGGTATCAGCTGCAGACAGCAGGGCTCAGAGGCAGCTTTTGTACCAGCAACGCTGTCTTTATCCCCCCAGATCTGAGGACCAGGGACAGTCACGTCATGGTCTCTGTGTGAGGCTCAGTCCCACCAGGCTGGAGGTTCCAGGAGGTCCGGCATGCCACGGGGTGATGCCACGTTATACAGTAACTCGTGTTACAGGGTGCCCACGGCATGTCAGCCCAAGGCTGGGCACCAGACTCAACCAGCCAGAGGCCCTGCCCTCAAGGAGCTTACAAAAGCACCCAGCACGCAAGAGCCACAGATGGCAGAGGTCAGACAGTAATGACGCCAGCTCTCCATGAGACCTTTTCCAGCCCTCAAGCATAGGTTCGGTTGCCATCCCCGATTTCACGGCTCTGGGAACCAAGGCTCAGAGAGCAGCTCAGGTGTTCAGGGTCACACAAGGGAAGCAGTAGAGCTGGGACATGAAGTTGGCCCAGGCTCTGAACCCCCCCGCCCCAGGCCACACGGCAAGCAGTGGGGTCCACAAGGCAGGCTTGTGGAGCAGAGAAGAAGAGAGGCGAGAGGGTCTGGAAGGCTGCCTGGAGGAGGGGTCAGGGGGCAGGCAGCCCAGAGCAGGGAGAGGATCTCAACAGGGGCCTGCCCTGGACGGGTGCTGGGTGACTATGGAAGGGGCTCGCCGAGGGCCTGAGCCCAGCCCACACTCGGACGAGGCAGGCTCCCGGGCTCCACCTGCTCCTGCCTGCATAGGGCGTCAGCGAAGGCTGTTCAAGAACTGCATGTCCAAGAAGTGCCTGCCACTTTCATACACGCCAGCTCACCCAGTCTTCGCAGTAAAAGCTGGGGACTGTGGCTCATTTTCCCCGAATGGAAAAGGGATATGACATGACTCATTCCAGGTCACATGGCAAGTTTACAGAAGAACCCAGGCCCCAAGGGCCCTGCTCTGTCTCTTGGCCATCTTTGAACCCTTCTGTGGGGGTGAGGGGCTCACCTACGAAGCCCTTGTTGGGACGGCTGGGCTGGTGCTTGGGGGCATCTTCCAGTAGTGGGTCCAGGTGCTTCGTGCTGGCGGGCCCTGCGCTGGGCTCCCAGGGACCGGAGCAGAAGAGGTTTAGTGAGGGGTCCAGGTTGGCATGGATCTCAAGGACAGCTGTGGGGGAAACCAGACAGATCCATAGGCAGGCCAGGGCACCCCTCCTCCCCCCTGCCTCGTGTTCCAGGGACCTCTACTCATGTCGGGGCTGAGCATGGTGTTAGAGAACACTGGCTGGGGGTGGCAGAGAGGTGAACGAAGTGCCTGGGACTTGTTATAAGGAAGATGCTGAGAGAAGCAAGGGCTCCCACGAGCTGCTGGCTGATCACGTGGCAGGCTCTTTACATTCAGGTTCCTGTTCACATACCTCAGGAAACAGGTACCAGTAACAGCCCATCTTACAGATGGGAACACTGAGGCCCCAAGCACAGGAGGGAGTCACAGCTAGAATCTGCCAGATCTGGGGCTCAAAGCCAGCTCTACCTCACCTCAAGGTTTATGCTTCTATCCACTGTATGATGCTAGTCTGTGGGGGACTGGTTAGGAGAGAGGAGTCGGGGGGTGGTCAGAGGCTGGCAGGCCTCCAGCCTCTTCAGAGGGTGGCGGCCTTCTCTCAGGCTCCCCTGTGCACTACAGATGCCCAGACGCTCAGCGCCCAGAGCACAGGCCAGTCCTGGCCCACTCAGCCATAATTCCTCTTAACTTCTTCCAACCCTCTCACTCTCTCCCTGCCGCCTCCTTCTTCTCCTCGTTTCAGCATCTCCGTAGCCTTCTGCCCATCAGCCCACAATATTAGCCCATTAGTCACAACAGTGTGGGGAGAGAGAACAGGCACACTGGGGTCAAGCCCAAGGTCAAACCTCGGTTCTGTCACCCACTTAACAGCTGTGTGGCTCTGGGTGAGTGTCTCGCACCACTCTCAACCTCGGTCTCGTTCTCTGTAAAGCCAAGATGACACTCTCTGCTTTCACCAGGCTTTGTGAAGATTAGAGCTGCTTCTGTGAAGCACCGAGCTCAGCATGTGGTCAGCGCCAGTGTGGTGGCCGATAAACATAAGCTCTGCGGCACAGCAGGGAGCAGCTTCTTGTTCCCATTTTACAGGTCAGGTAGATGAGGCTATGTATGGATGTGAGAGCTGGACTATAAAGAAGCGGAGCACCAGAGAACTGATGCTTTTGAACTGTGGTGTTGGAGAAGACTCTTGAGAGCCCCTTGGACTGCAAGGAGATCCAACCAGTCCATCCTAAAGGAAATCAGTCCTGAATATTCATTGGAAGGACTGATGCTGAAGCTGAAGCTCCAATACTTTGGCCACCTGATGAGAAGAACTGACTCACTGGAAAAGACCCTGATGCTGGGAAAGATGGAAGGCGGGAGGAGAAGGGGATGACAGAGGATAAGATGGTTGGATGGCATCACTGTCTCAATAGACATTGAGTCTGAGTAAGCTCTGGGAGTTGGTGATGGACAGGGAGGCCTGGCGTGCTGCGGTCCATGGGGTCGCAAAGAATTGGACACGATTGACTGAGTGACTGAACTGATTGAGATGAGGGCAAGTAAGTCACAAGAATGGTTACCATCATATCTGAGGGCTCACTTAGCATCAGCCGCTTTGTTAATGCTTCACTCTGTTAAGCACCTCCCTGAAAACGGTGCTGTGGTGAGGAGACTGCGGCAGAGGACTGCCATCTCCCTGGGTCTCCCGGCTCCTGGGGGTTGGGGGGGAAGAGCCCACACCGTCTGACTCCAGGGCTCATGCCCTTAACCTCTGGGCCACACACAGCCTCCCCCAGGGGCTGTAGGTGGGTTGCGGCAGTCCCGTGGGACTCCCTGCCTGTCCCTTGTCACCTCAGGGCTCACCTGGGGCCATCTCGCTGCCAAAGATGAGGGCCCGGGCCTGGGAGGAGGTCAGGCAGTGGAGCAGCGCGTCCCGCCGGAGGTTGGTGTTGATGAGTGCCGCCTCCACGCCCAGCTTGGCCATGCCCAGCCACAGACCCACAAACTCATTGCGGTTCTCCATGAAGAGGGCGGCCACGTCGCCCGAGGCCAGGCCCTGAGCCTGCAGGAAGTTGGCCACGCTGTTTGAGTACTCGTCCAGCTGCCGGAAGGTCCACTGCGTGTCTGTGCCCTCAAAGATCAGGGCCGTCTTGTCCGGGTGGCGCTGGACTGTGGCAGCAAACAGGATGGGCACTGTGCGCCGCTCCCGTAGGTACCGTCGGACCTTGGCCTTCACCCTCAGGAGCACGGTGCCGCCACTGGGGGAGGGGAGGAAGAGCAAGGGAGCTGTGACTGCCAGGCTTAGGAGTAGGGGGTCCCGAGACCCTGGCTTGATCGCTTGTGACACCCCCTTCCCAGCACCTGTGTGCAGGACAGCGTCACCTGAAGTGGCTCCCTGATGCTGCCTGATAACACCGTGCTCCAGGTGATGACTTCCTCCCCACCCGGTACAGAGGAAGACACTGGTGCCCAGCACTTGCCCTGGGCTTCAAGGTGGGACGACGTGGCAGTGCTGACATTTGAACTTCAGTCCCCTCCGACTCCAGAGTTCAACCCCTGTTGCCCTCTCTCTGCTCGGAGTCTGTGGCTCTGTCAGGGCCTTCCACGTCTCCAGGGACCAAGCCAAAGTCCAAACTCCTCGTCCTGGACCTGGCACACCCCCGATCATCCCTCTCCCCCTCACCACTCCAGTAAAAAAGGACAAGTTTGCAAATTTGTGTGGTCTCCCTCCCTGTGGGCCCAGCAAGGGTGGGGCTCTGTCCTGCCTCACCATCTTGCTCCTGGGCCCTGCTCAGTGCCAGGCAGGGCACTGAGGTTCAACAAATGTTTGTACAGCAAGCTTTTGGCAACATCCCCCTACCTTGCCCTGCCACCTTGGATCCCTGAACTCTCCTGGCTCCCCAGCCTCTCCGCCTTTGCTGCTGCCATGCCCTCCGACTGGCACCCCCTGCTTCCACCTCCTGGAGGTGACTCTCAAGCACACCTACTTCTCCTCTGGGAGGCCTCTTCTGATTTCCCAGGGCCCAGGCCTGAAGCCGTCTCTCTGTTTCACGCCCCCACACCTCTGGGCTGCTACCATCCTTCCTTCGGTGGCCACTCAACACTTCCTTTTGCAATCAGCTCAGATTGACAAACGCCGAGCTGCCTGTTCCAGGTGCAGGTCACGCTGCTGGGACACGGCCATGACTGCTAGGGGCTCTGCTGGCAGGGCCCTGGTAGCCTGCGGATTTTCTGTGTCCCCTGCCAGTCTCCCTGACCAGTCTGAGCCTGCCCCAGGTCCTGGACTGCCCTGTCCACTCAACCCCACACCCAGAGTCAGCCCAAGGTCTGGCGCAGAGCAGGTGGCAGCCAGGCTTTCTGGTATAGGATATCCTCCTTGTGGACCATACCTGCCCTTCTTTGTGGAACAGGTTCTTTGTGGGCATGATTCAGGTGCCTCCAGAACCCGTGCCAGCTGGAGGACAGAGACTTCACAGGGTTCCTCTTCACCCTCTTACAAGCTACAGCATCTTCTCAGGACCCCTTACTGAGGTCTCCTCAGTATGCATGGTGTTCAGTGTATGGACCAGGCCCCCAAGTCTGCTCCAGGCCAAGGGGCACCAGGTTAGGGAGATTTCCTGGGAAGGGACTTTGACCGTGGCAATGGAGGTACCATGTACTATTGCAAGGGGAAGGATGAGGAGCAAAGACTGCTCCTTTGGGGCCCAGGTACTCTGTGCTGGTAGAGGCCATGCGGTCTGGTTTGGGGAGATTAAACCCAGAAGAGTGTAGGAGACCCAGGAAGGGCTGTTCCAGGTACTCACAAGATATCACGTCTGACAGTCTTGATAAAGATTCGGATGAAGCGCCAGCCGCCAGACCCCAGGTAGAGGAAGAACAGGGAGAACCCCACTTGAGTCCAGGGCAGTTTCAGCACCAGCCGGGAGAACAGCAGCACCCCCAACAGAGACGCCCCAAGCAGCATTGTGGCCTGTGGGGACAGGGCAGTCAGTGGACCCAAGTGCCTGGGTCCCCTACCTCCTGGCCCGGGCAGCCAGGCCTCTATCATCTCAGATGGTCAATGTGTAGTGAGGTCAGATGGAGTAGGGTAGCTGAGGACTGGGTCCCATCCCAGGACAGTCTGGAAGGGTCAGGCTAAAGGCCTGGACTTGAGGTAAGGAGCTGGGTTGCGGGTCAGAGGCTGGTTCTAGACTCCCAGTCCCATCTCTGCCTAGGACTCTCTGAATGATCTTGGACAAGTCCCTTTCCCACTTTAGTCCTTAGTCTTCCCCTCTGTGCAATGGGTGTAATGACCATTGGTCTCAGAGGACAGTCTACTCGCCTGACATCTAGGATCCCAACCAAAATGGCTTGGTATTGACTTAAGTGCCTCTGGCTCGACTTCCCACTCGAAGATCTAGGGAGTTTCTGTGGATGATAAGGCCAAGCCACAACACCCAGAGAGGCAGCTTCTTGGGAAAGGGCCTTGCTCAGTCCCTGCCCTTAGGCCTGGGAGCACCATGCCTCTGCTGACCCACAGGGGGCGATGGAGAAAACAGGTAAGAGCCTGGAGGTGCCAGAGAGGTGATTGCCCAGAGGAGAAAAGTATTGAGAGAAAGAAGACCTTGAAGGCACCCCCACAAACACACTCAGCAAGCCGCTCTGATGACTCTTCGGGAACTGGGGCTTAAGGGAAGAGGAACAGCTGGCAGGGCTGAGATTAGGGCTCTCGGACTCTATTCCTAGCACTTTTCAGACTTGCTCAAGGGACAGCAGACTGGGCTGTTTGCCTTCAGGCTCTCCTAATCCTGGGGAGGGGCGGAAGGTCACGGCTATGGGGTAGCCTGAGATTCTCCAAGCCAGGATGAAGACATGGTCCGGACCCTTAGACCATCTCCCTCCTCCGCCACACGAAAAGCAACAGCCAGGAGGAGGACTGCACCAGCGCCTCCAACTCCAATGCCAAAGGTCTCCAAGGTCCCTAGAACTGTGGTCTCCCAGAGTCCGTCAGGGCAGAAGGCAAGAACCCGTCCCGAAAGGCTGAGGGTTGTGTTCGAGGAAGGAATGGGATGCCCAGATCGCCCGGGGCCGCGATCCCAGGTCATTACGGATCGCACCGGCCCCTAAAAAGCCAGGGTAACAGAGCGCCCGGCAAGGAGACAGAGCAGTAGGGCGCGCCCCGTTTCCCCTTCCCCCCGCCCCCAGCCCAAGCCGGTACTGCCACCTCCCCCGGACTCGACCGGGCGCATTCTCTCGCCCGGAGACCCATTGTTCTGGCCTGTGCTCACCTGGCGTCAGCCCCCGCCGCGGGGCACCCTGTCCAGATGCGGCCCGCCGGCTGTAGCAGAGTAGGGAACGCGGCGCGCATCAGCCGCTCCCGGGCGCGCGGAGCAGGTTCTCAGCAGCGTTTTGCCGGCTTTGTGCCTCGGCTGGCCCGGGCCATTTGGCCAGCCCCGCCCGCCGCCCGGCCCCGCCCGCCCGCGGCGCTCCTCCCCCGCCCGCCTCTCGCCATCCAAACCGGCTACGCCGGCCGGCGAGACCTCCTCCGGCGCCTTGCCCACGGGCGAGCGAGCCGCAGAGCCGGCCGGTGCCGCGCAGCCTCTGAGCGCCCGGCTCCGCCGGACTCAGCCCGCCCCCTACGCGCGCGACGGCCTCGGGCGGGGCGCCGCGCCGCACGCTGGGGATTGTAGTTCGCGCGCCGCGCGCCCCCGCCAGGCCGGGAGGAGACAGGCGGGCTCTTCCTGGACCCCCACTCCCCCCAACTCGTGGGCGCCCGGACGTGGGGGAGAGCACCCCTCCCCACCCCACCGCACCACTGGCGGGGATTCCGGGAATCCGCGCCCAGACACTGACAAAGAGTTCGGCAAAGGCCCCTAGCAGGGCGCTAAAAGGGCGGGTTTTCAGGCAGAGGTATGCCGGCGCGGGGGAGGATAAGCAACCGGCTCTGTGGCGCAATGGATAGCGCATTGGACTTCTAGCCGGCCTGGGTGTGGCTATTCAAAGGTTGTGGGTTCGAGTCCCACCAGAGTCGAATTTTGACGGCCCCTTTCTCACTTCCAGTGGGATATTTTGTGGCCTCCAGTGCCATAAGAAGGAAGGACTGATGCTGAAGCTGAAAAACTACAATACTTTGGCCACCTGATGCGAAGAAATGACTCATTTGAAAAGACCTTGATCCTTCCTGGGAAAGGTTGAAGGCGGGAGGAGAAGGGGACGACAGAGGATGAGATGGTTGGATGGCATCACCAACTCGATGGACATGAGTTTGAGTAAGGGAGGTGGTGATGGACAGGGAGGCCTGGCATGCTGCCGTCCATGGGGTCGCAAAGAGTCGGACACGACTGAGTGACTGAAGTGGACTGACTTGAGTGCCATAAGGTTCAGAACCCGCCCCCCCACCCTCCACGCTCCTGCAGACCTCAGGCTAGCGCCAGTGCTTCTGGGACGGCAATAAACTTGGCCCCCGGAGTGCTGCGTATGAACCCTTTGCTGGCCCCCGGAGTG